>NW_027226022.1:0-28780 GCF_038994185.2 Dermacentor albipictus | reverse complement strand
GTAGAAATCCACGAGCGCGTTCTGCCAAAAGCACCATTTGCATGCATATCGTGTGGTTTTGCAGAAAATTGCGTCCGCGTCTACCAAAAGATGCATGTGCATGCTTAAAACGCGTTTTGGCACAAATCCATGTGCGGGTGCTAAAAAGAGCAGCATCGGCATGCTTTTTACGACGTTTGGTAGAAATCCACGTGGTCGTTCTGCCAAAAGCACCATTTCCATGCATATCGTGTGGTTTTGCAGAAAACTGCATCCGCGTCTACCAAAAGATGCATTTGCATGCTTAAAACGCGTTTTGGCACAAATCCATGTGCGGGTGCTAAAAAGAGCAGCATCGGCATGCTTTTCACGTCGCTTGGTAGAAATCCACGAGCGCGTTCTGCCAAAAGCACCATTTGCATGCATATCGTGTGGTTTTGTAGAAAACTGCGCCCGCGTCTACCAAAAGATGCATGTGCATGCTTAAAACGCGTTTTGGCACAAATCCATGTGCGGGTGCTAAAAAGAGCAGCATCGGCATGCTTTTCACGTCGTTTGGTTGAAATCCACGTGCGCGTTCTGCCAAAAGCACCCTTTGCATGGATATCGTGTGGTTTTGCAGAAAAGTGCGTCCGCGTCTACCAGAAGATGCATGTGCATGCTTAAAACGCGTTTTGGCACAAAACCATGTGCGGGTGCTAAAAAGAGCAGCATCGGCATGCTTTTCACGTCGTTTGGTAGAAATCCACGAGCGCGTTCTGCCAAAAGCACCATTTGCATGCATATCGTGTGGTTTTGCAGAAAATTGCGTCCGCGTCTACCAAAAGATGCATGTGCATGCTTAAAACGCGTTTTGGCACAAATCCATGTGCGGGTGCTAAAAAGAGCAGCATCGGCATGCTTTTTACGACGTTTGGTAGAAATCCACGTGGTCGTTCTGCCAAAAGCACCATTTCCATGCATATCGTGTGGTTTTGCAGAAAACTGCATCCGCGTCTACCAAAAGATGCATTTGCATGCTTAAAACGCGTTTTGGCACAAATCCATGTGCGGGTGCTAAAAAGAGCAGCATCGGCATGCTTTTCACGTCGCTTGGTAGACATCCACGTGCGCGTTCTGCCAAAAGCACCATTTGCATGGATATCGTGTGGTTTTGCAGAAAACTGCGTCCGCGTCTTCCAAAAGATGCATGTGCATGCTTAAAACGCGTGTTGGCACAAATCCATGTGCGGGTGCGAAAAAGAGCAGCATCGGCATGCTTTTCACGTCCTTTGGTAGAAATCCACGTGCGCGTTCTGCAAAAAGCACCATTTGCATGCATATCGTGCGGTTTTGCAGAAAACTGCGTCCGCGTCTACCAATAGATGCATGTGCATGCTTAAAACGCGTTTTGGCACAAATCGATGTGCGGGTGCTAAAAAGAGCAGCATCGGCATGCTTTTCACGTCGTTTGGCAGAAATCGACGTGCGTGTTCTGCCAAAAGCACCATTTGCATGCATATCCTGTGGTTTTGCAGAAAACTGCGTCCGCGTCTTCCAAAAGATGCATGTGCATGCTTAAAGCGCGTTTTGGCACAAATACCTGTGCGGGTGCTAAAAGGAGCAGCATCGGCATGCTTTTCACGTCGTTTGGTAGAAATCCACGTGCGCGTTCTGCCAAAAGCACCATTTGCATGCATATCGTGTGGTTTTGCAGAAAACTGCGTCCGCGTCTACCAAAAGATGCATGTGCATGCTTAAACCGCGTTTTGGCACAAATCCATGTGCGGGTGCTAAAAAGAGCAGCATCGGCATGCTTTTCACGTCGTTTGGCAGAAATCGACGTGCGCGTTCTGCCAAAAGCACCATTTGCATGGATATCGTGTTGTTTTGCAGAAAACTGCGTCCGCGTCTACCAAAAGATGCATGTGCATGCGCAAAACGCGTTTTGGCACAAATCCATGTGCGTGTGCTAAAAAGAGCCCCATCGGCATGCTTTTCACGTCGTTTGGTAGAAATCCACGTGCGCGTTCTGCCAAAAGCACCATTTGCATGCATATCGTGTGGTTTTGCAGAAAACTGCGTCCGTGTCTACCAAAAGATGGATGCGCATGCTTAAAACGCATTTTGGCACAAATCCATGTGCTGGTGCTAAAAAGAGCAGCATCGGCATGCTTTTCATGTCGTTTGTTAGAAATCCACGTGCGCGTTCTGCCAAAAGCACCATTTGCATGAATATCGTGTGGTTTTGCAGAAAACTGCGTCCGCGTCTACCAAAGGATGCATGCGCATGCTTAAAACGTGTTTTGGCACAAATCCATGTGCGGGTGCTAAAAAGAGCAGCATCGGCGTGCTTTTCACGTCGTTTGGTAGAAATCCACGTGCGCGTTCTGCCAAAAGCACCATTTGCATGCATATCGTGTGGTTTTGAAGAAAACTGCGTCCGCGTCTACCAAAAGATGCATGTGCTTGCTTAAAACGCGTTTTGGGACAAATCCAAGTGCGGGTGCTAAAAAGAGCAGCATCGGCATGCTTTTCGCGTCGTTTGGTAGAAATCCACGTGCGCGTTCTGCTAAAAGCACCATTTGCATGCATATCGTGGGGTTTTGCAGAAAATTGCGTCCGCGTCTAACAAAAGATGCATGTGCATGCTCAAAACGCGTTTTGGCACAAATCCATGTGTGGGTGCTAAAAACAGCAGCATCGGCATGCTTTTCACGTCGTTTGGTAGAAATCCACGTGCGCGTTCTGCCAAAAGCACCATTTGCATGCATGTCGTGTGGTTTTGCAGAAAACTGCATCCGCGTCTGCCAAAAGGTGCATGTGCATGCTCAAAACGCGTTTTGGCACAAATCCATGTGCCGGTGCTAAAAAGACCAGCATCGGCATGCTTTTCACGTCGTTTGGTAGAAATCCACGTGCGTGTTCTGCCAAAAGCATCATTTGCATGCACATCGTGTGGTATTGCAGAAAACTGCGTCCTCGTCTACCAAAAGATGCATGTGCATGCTAAAACGCATTTTGGCACAAATCCATGTGCGGGTGCTAAACAGAGCAGTATCGGCATGCTTTTCACGTTGTTTGGTATAAATCCACGTGCGCGTTCTGTCAAAAGCACAATTTGCATGCATATCGTGTGGTTTTGCAGAAAACTGCATCCGCGTCTACCAAAAGATGCATGCTTCAAAGTGTTGTTTACACTGGCTTTACTCAACAAAGTATAACAAAAACATGTAAAAACGCGTTTCGGCACAAATCCATGTGCTGGTGCTAAAAAGAGCAGCATCGGCCTTGCTATTCAAGTCGATTGGTAGAAATCCACGTGCGCGTTCTGCCAAACGCACCATCATCATCATCACCATCATCAGCCTGGTTACGCCCACTGCAGGGCAAAGGCCTCTCCCATATTTCTCCAACAACTCCGGTCATGTACTAATTGTGGCCACGCCATCCCTGCAAACTTCTTAATCTCATCCGCCCACCTAACTTTCTGCCGTCCCCTGCTACGCTTCCCTTCCCTTGGGAAATGGTGCCAAAAGCACCATTTGCATGCATATCGTGTGGTTTTGCAGAAAACTGCGTCCGCGTCTACCAAAAGATGCATGTGCATGCTTAAAACGCGTTTTGGCACAAATCCATGTGCGGGTGCTAAAAAGAGCAGCATCGGCATGCTTTTCACGTCGTTTGGTAGAAATAGACGTGCGCGTTCTGCCAAAAGCACCATTTGCATGCATATCGTGTGGTTTTGCAGAAAACTGCGTCCGCGTCTACCAAAAGATGCATGTGCATGCTTAAAACGCGTTTTGGCACAAATCCATGTGCGGGTGCTAAAAAGAGCAGAATCGGCATGCTTTTCACGTCGTTTGGTAGAAATCCACGTGCGCGTTCTGCCAAAAGCACCCTTAGCATGCATGTCGTGTGGTTTTGCAGAAAACTGCGTCCGCGTCTTCCAAAAGATGCATGTGCATGCTTAAAACGCGTTTTGGCACAAATCCATGTGCGGGGGCTAAAAATAGCAGCATCGGCATGCTTTTCTCGTCGTTTGGTAGAAATCCACGTGCGCGTTCTGCGAAAAGCACTATTTGCATGCATATCGTGTGGTTTTGCAGAAAACTGCAATCGCTTCTACCAAAAGATGCATATGCATGCTTAAAACGCGTTTTGGCACAAATCCATGTGCGGGTGCTAAAAAGAGCAGCATCGGCATGCTTTTCACGTCGTTTGGTAGAAATCCACATGCGCGTTCTGCCAAAAGCACTATTTGCATGCATATCGTGTGGTTTTGCAGAAAACTGCAATAGCGTCTACCAAAAGATTCATATGCATGCTAAAAACGCGTTTTGGCACGAATCCATGTGCGGGTGCTTAAAATAGCAGCATCGGCATGCTTTTCTCGTCGTTTGGTAGAAATCCACGTGCGCGTTCTGCGAAAAGCACTATTTGCATGCATATCGTGTGGTTTTGCAGAAAACTGCAATCGCTTCTACCAAAAGATGCATATGCATGCTTAAAACGCGTTTTGGCACAAATCCATGTGCGGGTGCTAAAAACAGCAGCATCGGCATGCTTTTCACGTCGTTTGGTAGAAATCCACGTGCGCGTTCTGCGAAAAGCACCATTTGCATGCATATCGTGTGGTTTTGCAGAAAACTGCAATCGCGTCTACCAAAAGATGCATATGCATGCTTAAAAGGCGTTTTGGCACGAATCCATGTGCGGGTGCTAAAAAGAGCAGCATCGGCATGCTTTTCACGTCGTTTGGTAGAAATCCACATGCGCGTTCTGCCAAAAGCACCATTTGCATGCATATCGTGTGGTTTTGCAGAAAACTGCAATCGCGTCTACCAAAAGATGCATATGCATGCTTAAAACGCGTTTTGGCACGAATCCATGTGCGGGTGCTAAAAAGAGCAGCATCGGCATGCTTTTCACGTCGTTTGGTAGAAATCCACGTGTGCGTTCTGCCAAAAGCACCTTTTGCATGCATATCGTGTGGTTTTGCAGAAAATTGCAATCGCGTCTACCAAAAGATGCATATGCATGCCTAAAACGCGTTTTGGCACGAATCCATGTGCGGGTGCTAAAAAAGCAGCATCGGCATGCTTTTCACGTCGTTTGGTAGAAATCCACGCGCGCGTTCTGCCAAAAGCACCGATTGAATGCATATCGTGTGGTTTTGCAGAAAACTGCAATCGTGTCTACCAAAATATGCATATGCATGCCTAAAACGCGTTTTGGCACGAATCCATGTGCGGGTGCTGAAAAAGCAGCATCGGCATGCTTTTCACGTCGTTTGGTAGAAATCTACATGCGCGTTCTGTCAAAAGCACCATTTGCATGCATATCGTGTGGTTTTGCAGAAAACTGCAATCGCGTCTACCAAAACATGCATATGCATTCTTAAAACGGGTTTTGGCACGAATCCATGTGCGGGTGCTAAAAAGAGCAGCATCAGCATGCTTTTCACGTCGTTTGGTAGAAATCCACGTGCGCGTTCTGCCAAAAGCACCATTTGGATGCATAACGTGTGGTTTTGCAGAAAACTGCAATCGCGTCTATTAAAAGATGCATATGCATGCTTAAAACGCGTTTTGGCACGAATCCATGTGCGGGTGCTAAAAAGAGCAGCATCGGCATGCTTTTCACGTCGTTTCGTAGAAATCCACGTGCGCGTTCTGCCAAAAGCACCTTTTGTATGCATATCGTGTGGTTTTGCAGAAAACTGCAATCGCGTCTACCAAAAGATGCATATGCATGCTAAAAACGCGTTTTGGCACGAATCCATGTGCGGGGGCTAAAAATAGCAGCATCGGCATGCTTTTCTCGTCGTTTGGTAGAAATCCACGTGCGCGTTCTGCGAAAAGCACTATTTGCATGCATATCGTGTGGTTTTGCAGAAAACTGCAATCGCTTCTACCAAAAGATGCATATGCATGCTTAAAACGCGTTTTGGCACAAATCCATGTGCGGGTGCTAAAAATAGTAGCATCGGCATGCTTTTCTCGTCGTTTGGTAGAAATCCACGTGCGCGTTCTGCGAAAAGCACTATTTGCATGCATATCGTGTGGTTTTGCAGAAAACTGCAATCGCTTCTACCAAAAGATGCATATGCATGCTTAAAACGCGTTTTGGCACAAATCCATGTGCGGGTGCTAAAAAGAGCAGCATCGGCATGCTTTTCACGTCGTTTGGTAGAAATCCACGTGCGCGTTCTGCGAAAAGCACCATTTGCATGCATATCGTGTGGTTTTGCAGAAAACTGCAATCGCGTCTACCAAAAGATGCATATGCATGCTTAAAAGGCGTTTTGGCACGAATCCATGTGCGGGTGCTAAAAAGAGCAGCATCGGCATGCTTTTCACGTCGTTTGGTAGAAATCCACATGCGCGTTCTGCCAAAAGCACCATTTGCATGCATATCGTGTGGTTTTGCAGAAAACTGCAATCGCGTCTACCAAAAGATGCATATGCATGCCTAAAACGCGTTTTGGCACGAATCCATGTGCGGGTGCTAAAAAAGCAGCATCGGCATGCTTTTCACGTCGTTTGGTAGAAATCCACGCGCGCGTTCTGCCAAAAGCACCGATTGCATGCATATCGTGTGGTTTTGCAGAAAACTGCAATCGCGTCTACCAAAACATGCATATGCATGCTTAAAACGCGTTTTGGCACGAATCCATCTGCGGGTGCTTAAAAGAGCAGCATCGGCATGCTTTTCACGTCGTTTGGTAGAAATCCACGTGCGCGTTCTGCCAAAAGCACCATTTGCATGCATATCGTGTGGTTTTGCAGAAAACTGCAATCGCGTCTATTAAAAGATGCATGTGCATGCTTAAAACGCGTTTTGGCACGAATCCATGTGCGGGTGCTAAAAAGAGCAGCATCGACATGCTTTTCACGTCGTTTGGTAGAAATCCACGTGCGCGTTCTCCCAAAAGGACCATTTGCATGCATATCGGGTGGTTTTGCAGAAAACTGCAATCACGTCTACCAAAAGATGCATATGCATGCTTAAAACGCGTTTTGGCACAAATCCATGTGCAGGTGCTAAAAAGAGCAGCATCGGCATGCTTTTCACGTCGTTTGGTAGAAATCCACGTGCGCGTTCTCCCAAAAGGACCATTTGCATGTATAACGTGTGCTTTTGCAGAAAACTGCAATCGCGTCTACCAAAAATGCATATGCATGCTTAAAACGCGTTTTGGCGCGAATCCATGTGGGGGTGCTAAAAAGAGCAGCATCGGCATGCTTTTCACGTCGTTTGGTAGAAATCCACATGCGCGTTCTGCCAAAAGCACCATTTGCATGCATATCGTGTGGTTTTGCAGAAAACTGCAATGTCGTCTACCAAAAGATGCATATGCATGCTTAAAACGCATTTTGGCACGAATCCATGTGCGGGTGCTAAAAAGAGCAGCATCGGCATGCTTTCCACGTCGTTTGGTAGAAATCCACGTGCCAGTTCTCCCAAAAGGACCATTTGCATGTATATCGTGTGGTTTTGCAGAAAACTGCAATCGCGTCTACCAAAAATGCATATGCATGCTTAAAACGCGTTTTGGCACGAATCCATGTGCGGGTGCTAAAAAGAGCAGCATCGGCATGCTTTTCACGTCGTTTGGTAGAAATCCACGTGCGCGTTCTGCCAAAAGCACCTTTTGCATGCATATCGTGTGGTTTTGCAGAAAACTGCAATCGCGTCTACCAAAAGATGCATATGCATGCTGAAAACGCGTTTTGGAACGAATCCATGTGCGGGTGCTAAAAAGAGCAGCATCGGCATGCTTTTCACGTCGTTTGGTAGAAATCCACGTGCGCGTTCTGCGAAAAGCACCATTTGCATGCATATCGTGTGGTTTTGCAGAAAACTGCAATCGCGTCTAGCAAAAGATGCATATGCATGCTTAAAACGCGTTTTGGCACAAATCCATGTGCGGGTGCTAAAAAGAGCAGCATCGGAATGCTTTTCACGTCGTTTGGTAGAAATCCACGTGCGTGTTCTGCCAAAAGCACCATTTGCATGCATATCGTGTGGTTTTGCAGAAAACTGCAATCGCGTCTACCAAAAGATGCATATGCATGCTTAAAACGCGTTTTGGCACAAATCCATGTGCGGGTGCTAAAAAGAGCAGCATCGGCATGCTTTTCACGTCGTTTGGTAGAAATCCACGTGCGCGTTCTCCCAAAAGGACCATTTGCATGTATATCGTGTGGTTTTGCAGAAAACTGCAATCGCGTCTACCAAAAAGGCATATGCATGCTTAAAACGCGTTTTGGCATGAATCCATGTGCGGGTGCTAAAAAGAGCAGCATCGGCATGCTTTTCACGTCGTTTGGTAGAAATCCACGTGTGCGTTCTGCCTAAAGCACCTTTTGCATGCATATCGTGTGGTTTTGCAGAAAATTGCAATCGCGTCTACCAAAAGATGCATATGCATGCCTAAAACGCGTTTTGGCACGAATCCATGTGCGGGTGCTAAAAAAGCAGCATCGGCATGCTTTTCACGTCGTTTGGTAGAAATCCACGCGCGCGTTCTGCCAAAAGCACCGATTGAATGCATATCGTGTGGTTTTGCAGAAAACTGCAATCGTGTCTACCAAAACATGCATATGCATGCCTAAAACGCGTTTTGGCACGAATCCATGTGCGGGTGCTGAAAAGCAGCATCGGCATGCTTTTCACGTCGTTTGGTAGAAATCTACATGCGCGTTCTGTCAAAAGCACCATTTGCATGCATATCGTGTGGTTTTGCAGAAAACTGTAATCGCGTCTACCAAAACATGCATATGCATTCTTAAAACGGGTTTTGGCACGAATCCATGTGCGGGTGCTAAAAAGAGCAGCATCAGCATGCTTTTCACGTCGTTTGGTAGAAATCCACGTGCGCGTTCTGCCAAAAGCACCATTTGGATGCATAACGTGTGGTTTTGCAGAAAACTGCAATCGCGTCTATTAAAAGATGCATATGCATGCTTAAAACGCGTTTTGGCACGAATCCATGTGCGGGTGCTAAAAAGAGCAGCATCGGCATGCTTTTCACGTCGTTTCGTAGAAATCCACGTGCGCGTTCTGCCAAAAGCACCTTTTGTATGCATATCGTGTGGTTTTGCAGAAAACTGCAATCGCGTCTACCAAAAGATGCATATGCATGCTAAAAACGCGTTTTGGCACGAATCCATGTGCGGGGGCTAAAAATAGCAGCATCGGCATGCTTTTCTCGTCGTTTGGTAGAAATCCACGTGCGCGTTCTGCGAAAAGCACTATTTGCATGCATATCGTGTGGTTTTGCAGAAAACTGCAATCGCTTCTACCAAAAGATGCATATGCATGCTTAAAACGCGTTTTGGCACAAATCCATGTGCGGGTGCTAAAAATAGCAGCATCGGCATGCTTTTCTCGTCGTTTGGTAGAAATCCACGTGCGCGTTCTGCGAAAAGCACTATTTGCATGCATATCGTGTGGTTTTGCAGAAAACTGCAATCGCTTCTACCAAAAGATGCATATGCATGCTTAAAACGCGTTTTGGCACAAATCCATGTGCGGGTGCTAAAAAGAGCAGCATCGGCATGCTTTTCACGTCGTTTGGTAGAAATCCACGTGCGCGTTCTGCGAAAAGCACCATTTGCATGCATATCGTGTGGTTTTGCAGAAAACTGCAATCGCGTCTACCAAAAGATGCATATGCATGCCTAAAACGCGTTTTGGCACGAATCCATGTGCGGGTGCTAAAAAAGCAGCATCGGCATGCTTTTCACGTCGTTTGGTAGAAATCCACGCGCGCGTTCTGCCAAAAGCACCGATTGCATGCATATCGTGTGGTTTTGCAGAAAACTGCAATCGCGTCTACCAAAACATGCATATGCATGCTTAAAACGCGTTTTGGCACGAATCCATCTGCGGGTGCTTAAAAGAGCAGCATCGGCATGCTTTTCACGTCGTTTGGTAGAAATCCACGTGCGCGTTCTGCCAAAAGCACCATTTGCATGCATATCGTGTGGTTTTGCAGAAAACTGCAATCACGTCTACCAAAAGATGCATATGCATGCTTAAAACGCGTTTTGGCACAAATCCAAGTGCAGGTGCTAAAAAGAGCAGCATCGGCATGCTTTTCACGTCGTTTGGTAGAAATCCACGTGCGCGTTCTCCCAAAAGGACCATTTGCATGTATAACGTGTGCTTTTGCAGAAAACTGCAATCGCGTCTACCAAAAATGCATATGCATGCTTAAAACGCGTTTTGGCGCGAATCCATGTGGGGGTGCTAAAAAGAGCAGCATCGGCATGCTTTTCACGTCGTTTGGTAGAAATCCACATGCGCGTTCTGCCAAAAGCACCATTTGCATGCATATCGTGTGGTTTTGCAGAAAACTGCAATGTCGTCTACCAAAAGATGCATATGCATGCTTAAAACGCATTTTGGCACGAATCCATGTGCGGGTGCTAAAAAGAGCAGCATCGGCATGCTTTCCACGTCGTTTGGTAGAAATCCACGTGCCAGTTCTCCCAAAAGGACCATTTGCATGTATATCGTGTGGTTTTGCAGAAAACTGCAATCGCGTCTACCAAAAATGCATATGCATGCTTAAAACGCGTTTTGGCACGAATCCATGTGCGGGTGCTAAAAAGAGCAGCATCGGCATGCTTTTCACGTCGTTTGGTAGAAATCCACGTGCGCGTTCTGCCAAAAGCACCTTTTGCATGCATATCGTGTGGTTTTGCAGAAAACTGCAATCGCGTCTACCAAAAGATGCATATGCATGCTGAAAACGCGTTTTGGAACGAATCCATGTGCGGGTGCTAAAAAGAGCAGCATCGGCATGCTTTTCACGTCGTTTGGTAGAAATCCACGTGCGCGTTCTGCGAAAAGCACCATTTGCATGCATATCGTGTGGTTTTGCAGAAAACTGCAATCGCGTCTAGCAAAAGATGCATATGCATGCTTAAAACGCGTTTTGGCAGAAATCCATGTGCGGGTGCTAAAAAGAGCAGCATCGGAATGCTTTTCACGTCGTTTGGTAGAAATCCACGTGCGCGTTCTGCCAAAAGCACCATTTGCATGCATATCGTGTGGTTTTGCAGAAAACTGCAATCGCGTCTACCAAAAGATGCATATGCATGCTTAAAACGCGTTTTGGCACAAATCCATGTGCGGGTGCCAAAAAGAGCAGCATCGGCATGCTTTTCACGTCGTTTGGTAGAAATCCACGTGCGCGTTCTCCCAAAAGGACCATTTGCATGTATATCGTGTGGTTTTGCAGAAAACTGCAATCGCGTCTACCAAAAAGGCATATGCATGCTTAAAACGCGTTTTGGCATGAATCCATGTGCGGGTGCTAAAAAGAGCAGCATCGGCATGCTTTTCACGTCGTTTGGTAGAAATCCACGTGCGCGTTCTGCCAAAAGCACCATTTGCATGCATATCGTGTGCATTTGCAGAAAACTGCAATAGCGTCTACCAAAAGATGCATATGCATGCTTAAAACGCGTTTTGGCACGAATCCATGTGCGGGTGCTAAAAAGAGCAGCATCGGCATGCTTTTCACGTCGTTTGGTGGAAATCCACGTGCGCGTTTTGCCAAAAGCACCATTTGCATGCATATCGTGTGGTTTTAGAGAAAACTGCAATCGCGTCTACCAAAAGATGCATATGCACGCTTAAAACGCGTTTTGGCACGAATCCATGTGCGGGTGCTAAAAAGAGCAGCATCGGCATGCTTTTCACGTCGTTTGGTAGAAATCCACGTGCGCGTTCTCCCAAAAGGACCATTTGCATGTATATCGTGTGGTTTGGCAGAAAACTGCAATCGCGTCTACCAAAAAGGCATATGCATGCTTAAAACGCGTTTTGGCATGAATCCATGTGCGGGTGCTAAAAAGAGCAGCATCGGCATGCTTTTCACGTCGTTTGGTAGAAATCCACGTGCGCGTTCTGCCAAAAGCACCATTTGCATGCATATCGTGTGCATTTGCAGAAAACTGCAATAGCGTCTACCAAAAGATGCATATGCATGCTTAAATCGCGTTTTGGCACGAATCCATGTGTGGGTGCTAAAAAGAGCAGCATCGGCATGCTTTTCACGTCGTTTGGTAGAAATCCACGTGCGCGTTCTGCCAAAAGCACCATTTGCATGCATATCGTGTGCATTTGCAGAAAACTGCAATAGCGTCTACCAAAAGATGCATATGCATGCTTAAAACGCGTTTTGGCACGAATCCATGTGTGGGTGCTAAAAAGAGCAGCATCGGCATGCTTTTCACGTCGTTTGGTAGAAATCCACGTGCGCGTTCTGCCAAAAGCACCTTTTGCATGCATATGGTGTGGTTTTGCAGAAAACTGCAATCGCGTCTACCAAAAGATGCATATGCATGCAAAAACGCGTTTTGGCACGAATCCATGTGCGGGTGCTAAAAAGAGCAGCATCGGCATGCTTTTCACGTCGTTTGGTAGAAATCCACGTGCGCGTTCTGTGAAAAGCACCATTTGCATGCATATCGTGTGGTTTTGCAGAAAACTGCAATCGCGTATACCAAAAGATGCCTCTGCATGCTTAAAACGCGTTTTGGCACAAATCCATGTGCGGGTGCTAAAAAGAGCAGCATCGGAATGCTTTCAACGTCGTTTGGTAGAAATCCACGTGCGCGTTCTGCCAAAAGCACCATTTGCATGCATATCGTGTGGTTTTGCAGAAAACTGCAATCGCGTCTACCAAAAGATGCATATGCATGCTTAAAACGCGTTTTGGCACAAATCCATGTGCGGGTGCTAAAAAGAGCAGCATCGGCATGCTTTTCACGTCGTTTGGTGGAAATCCACGTGCGCGTTTTGCCAAAAGCACCATTTGCATGCATATCGTGTGGTTTTAGAGAAAACTGCAATCGCGTCTACCAAAAGATGCATATGCATGCTTAAAACGCGTTTTGGCACGAATCCATGTGCGGGTGCTAAAAAGAGCAGCATCGGCATGCTTTTCACGTCGTTTGGTAGAAATCCACGTGCGCGTTCTCCCAAAAGGACCATTTGCATGTATATCGTGTGGTTTTGCAGAAAACTGCAATCGCATCTACCAAAAATGCATATGCATGCTTAAAACGCGTTTTGGCACAAATCCATGTGCGGGTGCTAAAAAGAGCAGCATCGGCATGCTTTTCACGTCGTTTGGTAGAAATCCACGTGCGCGTTCTCCCAAAAGGACCATTTGCATGTATATCGTGTGGTTTTGCAGAAAACTGCAATCGCGTCTACCAAAAAGGCATATGCATGCTTAAAACGCGTTTTGGCATGAATCCATGTGCGGGTGCTAAAAAGAGCAGCATCGGCATGCTTTTCACGTCGTTTGGTAGAAATCCACGTGTGCGTTCTGCCAAAAGCACCATTTGCATGCATATCATGTGCTTTTTCAGAAAACTGCAATAGCGTCTACCAAAAGATGCATATGCATGCTTAAAACGCTTTTTGGCACGAATCCATGTGTGGGTGCTAAAAAGAGCAGCATCGGCATGCTTTTCACGTCGTTTGGTAGAAATCCACGTGCGCGTTCTGCCAAAAGCACCTTTTGCATGCATATAGTGTGGTTTTGCAGAAAACTGCAATCGCGTCTACCAAAAGATGCATATGTATGCAAAAACGCGTTTTGGCACGAATCCATGTGCGGGTGCTAAAAAGAGCAGCATCGGCATGCTTTTCACGTCGTTTGGTAGAAATCCACGTGCGCGTTCTGCGAAAAGCACCATTTGCATGCATATCGTGTGGTTTTGCAGAAAACTGCAATCGCGTCTACCAAAAGATGCCTCTGCATGCTTAAAACGCGTTTTGGCACAAATCCATGTGCGGGTGCTGAAAAGAGCAGCATCGGCATGCTTTTCATGTCGTTTGGTAGAAATCCACGTGCGCGTTCTGCGAAAAGCACCATTCGCATGCATATCGTGTGGTTTTGCAGAAAACTGCAATCGCGTCTACAAAAAGATGCATATGCACGCTTAAAACGCGTTTTGGCACGAATCCATGTGCGGGTACTAAAAAAAGCAGCATCGGCATGCTTTTCACGTCGTTTGGTAGAAATCCACGTGTGCGTTTTGCCAAAAGCACCTTTTGCATGCATATCGTGTGGTTTTGCAGAAAACTGCAATCGCGTCTACCAAAAGATGCATATGCATGCTTAAAACGCGTTTTGGCACGAATCCATGTGCGGGTGCTAAAAAGAGCAGCATCGGCATGCTTTTCACGTCGTTTGGTAGAAATCCACGTGTGCGTTCTGCCAAAAGCACCTTTTGCATGCATATCGTGTGGTTTTGTAGAAAATTGCAATCGCGTCTACCAAAAGATGCATATGCATGCCTAAAACGCGTTTTGGCACGAATCCATGTGCGGGTGCTAAAAAAGCAGCATCGGCATGCTTTTCACGTCGTTTGGTAGAAATCCACGCGCGCGTTCTGCCAAAAGCACCGATTGCATGCATATCGTGTGGTTTTGCAGAAAACTGCAATCGCGTCTACCAAAAGATGCATATGCATGCTTAAAACGCGTTTTGACATGAATCCATGTGCGGGTGCTAAAAAGAGCAGCATCGACATGCTTTTCACGTCGTTTGGTAGAAATCCACATGCGCGTTCTGTCAAAAGCACCGTTTGCATGCATATCGTGTGGTTTTGCATTAAACTGCAATCGCGTGACCAAAAGATGCATATGCATGCTTAAAACGCGTTTTGGCACAAATCCATGTGCGGGTGCTAAAAAGAGCAGCATCGGAATGCTTTTCACGTCGTTTGGTAGAAATCCACGTGCGCGTTCTGCCAAAAGCACCATTTGCATGCATATCGTGTGGTTTTGAAGAAAACTGCAATCGCGTCTACCAAAAGATGCATATGCATGCTTAAAACGCGTTTTGGCACAAATCCATGCGCGGGTGCTAAAAAGAGCAGCATCGGCATGCTTTTCACGTCGTTTGGTGGAAATCCACGTGCGCGTTTTGCCAAAAGCACCATTTGCATGCATATCGTGTGGTTTTAGAGAAAACTGCAATCGCGTCTACCAAAAGATGCATATGCATGCTTAAAACGCGTTTTGGCACGAATCCATGTGCGGGTGCTAAAAAGAGCAGCATCGGCATGCTTTTCACGTCGTTTGGTAGAAATCCACGTGCGCGTTCTCCCAAAAGGACCATTTGCATGTATATCGTGTATTTTTGCAGAAAACTTCAATCGCATCTACCAAAAATGCATATGCATGCTTAAAACGCGTTTTGGCACAAATCCATGTGCGGGTGCTAAAAAGAGCAGCATCGGCATGCTTTTCACGTCGTTTGGTAGAAATCCACGTGCGCGTTCTCCCAAAAGGACCATTTGCATGTATATCGTGTGGTTTTGCAGAAAACTGCAATCGCGTCTACCAAAAAGGCATATGCATGCTTAAAACGCGTTTTGGCATGAATCCATGTGCGGGTGCTAAAAAGAGCAGCATCGGCATGCTTTTCACGTCGTTTGGTAGAAATACACGTGCGCGTTCTGCCAAAAGCACCATTTGCATGCATATCGTGTGCATTTGCAGAAAACTGCAATAGCGTCTACCAAAAGATGCATATGCATGCTTAAAACGCGTTTTGGCACGAATCCATGTGTGGGTGCTAAAAAGAGCAGCATCGGCATGCTTTTCACGTCGTTTGGTAGAAATCCACGTGCGCGTTCTGCCAAAAGCACCTTTTGCATGCATATGGTGTGGTTTTGCAGAAATCTGCAATCGCGTCTACAAAAGATGCATATGCATGCAAAAACGCGTTTTGGCACGAATCCATGTGCGGGTGCTAAAAAGAGCAGCATCGGCATGCTTTTCACGTCGTTTGGTAGAAATCCACGTGCGCGTTCTGCGAAAAGCACCATTTGCATGCATATCGTGTGGTTTTGCAGAAAACTGCAATCGCGTCTACCAAAAGATGCCTCTGCATGCTTAAAACGCGTTTTGGCACAAATCCATGTGCGGGTGCTAAAAAGAGCAGCATCGGCATGCTTTTCACGTCGTTTGGTAGAAATCCACGTGCGCGTTCTGCGAAAAGCACCATTTGCATGCATATCGTGTGGTTTTGCAGAAAACTGCAATCGCGTCTACAAAAAGATGCATATGCACGCTTAAAACGCGTTTTGGCACGAATCCATGTGCGGGTGCTAAAAAGAGCAGCATCGGCATGCTTTTCACGTCGTTTGGTAGAAATCCACGTGTGCGTTCTGCCAAAAGCACCTTTTGCATGCATATCGTGTGGTTTTGCAGAAAACTGCAATCGCGTCTACCAAAAGATGCATATGCATGCTTAAAACGCGTTTTGGCACGAATCCATGTGCGGGTGCTAAAAAGAGCAGCATCGGCATACTTTTCATGTCGTTTGGTAGAAATCCACGTGCGCGTTCTGCCAAAAGCACCATTTGCATGTATATCGTGTGGTTTTGCAGAAAACTGCAATCGCATCTACCAAAAATGCATATGCATGCTTAAAACGCGTTTTGGCACAAATCCATGTGCGGGTGCTAAAAAGAGCAGCATCGGCATGCTTTTCACGTCGTTTGGTAGAAATCCACGTGCGCGTTCTCCCAAAAGGACCATTTGCATGTATATCGTGTGGTTTTGCAGAAAACTGCAATCGCGTCTACCAAAAAGGCATATGCATGCTTAAAACGCGTTTTGGCATGAATCCATGTGCGGGTGCTAAAAAGAGCAGCATCGGCATGCTTTTCACGTCGTTTGGTAGAAATCCACGTGTGCGTTCTGCCAAAAGCACCATTTGCATGCATATCATGTGCTTTTGCAGAAAACTGCAATAGCGTCTACCAAAATATGCATATGCATGCTTAAAACGCGTTTTGGCACGAATCCATGTGTGGGTGCTAAAAAGAGCAGCATCGGCATGCTTTTCACGTCGTTTGGTAGAAATCCACGTGCGCGTTCTGCCAAAAGCACCTTTTGCATGCATATAGTGTGGTTTTGCAGAAAACTGCAATCGCGTCTACCAAAAGATGCATATGTATGCAAAAACGCGTTTTGGCACGAATCCATGTGCGGGTGCTAAAAAGAGCAGCATCGGCATGCTTTTCACGTCGTTTGGTAGAAATCCACGTGCGCGTTCTGCGAAAAGCACCATTTGCATGCATATCGTGTGGTTTTGCAGAAAACTGCAATCGCGTCTACCAAAAGATGCCTCTGCATGCTTAAAACGCGTTTTGGCACAAATCCATGTGCGGGTGCTGAAAAGAGCAGCATCGGCATGCTTTTCATGTCGTTTGGTAGAAATCCACGTGCGCGTTCTGCGAAAAGCACCATTCGCATGCATATCGTGTGGTTTTGCAGAAAACTGCAATCGCGTCTACAAAAAGATGCATATGCACGCTTAAAACGCGTTTTGGCACGAATCCATGTGCGGGTACTAAAAAAAGCAGCATCGGCATGCTTTTCACGTCGTTTGGTAGAAATCCACGTGTGCGTTTTGCCAAAAGCACCTTTTGCATGCATATCGTGTGGTTTTGCAGAAAACTGCAATCGCGTCTACCAAAAGATGCATATGCATGCTTAAAACGCGTTTTGGCACGAATCCATGTGCGGGTGCTAAAAAGAGCAGCATCGGCATGCTTTTCACGTCGTTTGGTAGAAATCCACGTGTGCGTTCTGCCAAAAGCACCTTTTGCATGCATATCGTGTGGTTTTGTAGAAAATTGCAATCGCGTCTACCAAAAGATGCATATGCATGCCTAAAACGCGTTTTGGCACGAATCCATGTGCGGGTGCTAAAAAAGCAGCATCGGCATGCTTTTCACGTCGTTTGGTAGAAATCCACGCGCGCGTTCTGCCAAAAGCACCGATTGCATGCATATCGTGTGGTTTTGCAGAAAACTGCAATCGCGTCTACCAAAAGATGCATATGCATGCTTAAAACGCGTTTTGACATGAATCCATGTGCGGGTGCTAAAAAGAGCAGCATCGACATGCTTTTCACGTCGTTTGGTAGAAATCCACATGCGCGTTCTGTCAAAAGCACCGTTTGCATGCATATCGTGTGGTTTTGCATTAAACTGCAATCGCGTGACCAAAAGATGCATATGCATGCTTAAAACGCGTTTTGGCACAAATCCATGTGCGGGTGCTAAAAAGAGCAGCATCGGAATGCTTTTCACGTCGTTTGGTAGAAATCCACGTGCGCGTTCTGCCAAAAGCACCATTTGCATGCATATCGTGTGGTTTTGAAGAAAACTGCAATCGCGTCTACCAAAAGATGCATATGCATGCTTAAAACGCGTTTTGGCACAAATCCATGTGCGGGTGCTAAAAAGAGCAGCATCGGCATGCTTTTCACGTCGTTTGGTGGAAATCCACGTGCGCGTTTTGCCAAAAGCACCATTTGCATGCATATCGTGTGGTTTTAGAGAAAACTGCAATCGCGTCTACCAAAAGATGCATATGCATGCTTAAAACGCGTTTTGGCACGAATCCATGTGCGGGTGCTAAAAAGAGCAGCATCGGCATGCTTTTCACGTCGTTTGGTAGAAATCCACGTGCGCGTTCTCCCAAAAGGACCATTTGCATGTATATCGTGTATTTTTGCAGAAAACTTCAATCGCATCTACCAAAAATGCATATGCATGCTTAAAACGCGTTTTGGCACAAATCCATGTGCGGGTGCTAAAAAGAGCAGCATCGGCATGCTTTTCACGTCGTTTGGTAGAAATCCACGTGCGCGTTCTCCCAAAAGGACCATTTGCATGTATATCGTGTGGTTTTGCAGAAAACTGCAATCGCGTCTACCAAAAAGGCATATGCATGCTTAAAACGCGTTTTGGCATGAATCCATGTGCGGGTGCTAAAAAGAGCAGCATCGGCATGCTTTTCACGTCGTTTGGTAGAAATACACGTGCGCGTTCTGCCAAAAGCACCATTTGCATGCATATCGTGTGCATTTGCAGAAAACTGCAATAGCGTCTACCAAAAGATGCATATGCATGCTTAAAACGCGTTTTGGCACGAATCCATGTGTGGGTGCTAAAAAGAGCAGCATCGGCATGCTTTTCACGTCGTTTGGTAGAAATCCACGTGCGCGTTCTGCCAAAAGCACCTTTTGCATGCATATGGTGTGGTTTTGCAGAAATCTGCAATCGCGTCTACAAAAGATGCATATGCATGCAAAAACGCGTTTTGGCACGAATCCATGTGCGGGTGCTAAAAAGAGCAGCATCGGCATGCTTTTCACGTCGTTTGGTAGAAATCCACGTGCGCGTTCTGCGAAAAGCACCATTTGCATGCATATCGTGTGGTTTTGCAGAAAACTGCAATCGCGTCTACCAAAAGATGCCTCTGCATGCTTAAAACGCGTTTTGGCACAAATCCATGTGCGGGTGCTAAAAAGAGCAGCATCGGCATGCTTTTCACGTCGTTTGGTAGAAATCCACGTGCGCGTTCTGCGAAAAGCACCATTTGCATGCATATCGTGTGGTTTTGCAGAAAACTGCAATCGCGTCTACAAAAAGATGCATATGCACGCTTAAAACGCGTTTTGGCACGAATCCATGTGCGGGTGCTAAAAAGAGCAGCATCGGCATGCTTTTCACGTCGTTTGGTAGAAATCCACGTGTGCGTTCTGCCAAAAGCACCTTTTGCATGCATATCGTGTGGTTTTGCAGAAAACTGCAATCGCGTCTACCAAAAGATGCATATGCATGCTTAAAACGCGTTTTGGCACGAATCCATGTGCGGGTGCTAAAAAGAGCAGCATCGGCATACTTTTCATGTCGTTTGGTAGAAATCCACGTGCGCGTTCTGCCAAAAGCACCATTTGCATGCATATCGTGTGGTTTTGCAGAAAACTGCAATCGCGTCTACCAAAAGATCCATATGCATGCTTAAAACGCGTATTGACACAAATCCATGTGCGGGTGCTAAAAAGAGCAGCATCGGCATGCTTTTCACGTCGTTTGGTAGAAATCCATGTGCGCGTTCTGCCAAAAGCACCATTTGCATGCATATCGCGTGGTTTTGCAGAAAACTGCAATCGCGTCTACCAAAAGATGCATATGCATGCTTAAAACGCGTTTTGGCACAAATCCATGTGCGGGTGCTAAAAAGAGCAGCATCGGAATGCTTTTCACGTCGTTTGGTAGAAATCCACGTGCGCGTTCTGCCAAAAGCACCATTTGCATGCATATCGTGTGGTTTTGCAGAAAACTGCAATCGCGTCTACCAAAAGATGCATATGCATGCTTAAAACACGTTTTGGCACAAATCCATGTGCGGGTGCTAAAAAGAGCAGCATCGGCATGCTTTTCACGTCGTTTGGTGGAAATCCACGTGCGCGTTTTGCCAAAAGCACCATTTGCATGCATATCGTGTGGTTTTAGAGAAAACTGCAATCGCGTCTACCAAAAGATGCATATGCATGCCTAAAACAAGTTTTGGCACGAATCCATGTGCGGGTGCTAAAAAGAGCAGCATCGGCATGCTTTTCACGTCGTTTGGTAGAAATCCACGTGCGCGTTCTCTCAAAAGGACCATTTGCATGTATATCGTGTGGTTTTGCAGAAAACTGCAATCGCATCTACCAAAAATGCATATGCATGCTTAAAACGCGTTTTGGCACAAATCCATGTGCGGGTGATAAAAAGAGCAGCATCGGCATGCTTTTCACGTCGTTTGGTAGAAATCTACGTGCGCGTTCTCCCAAAAGGACCATTTGCATGTATATCGTGTGGTTTTGCAGAAAACTGCAATCGCGTCTACCAAAAAGGCATATGCATGCTTAAAACGCGTTTTGGCATGAATCCATGTGCGGGTGCTAAAAAGAGCAGCATCGGCATGCTTTTCACGTCGTTTGGTAGAAATCCACGTGCGCGTTCTGCCAAAAGCACCATTTGCATGCATATCGTGTGCTTTTGCAGAAAACTGCAATAGCGTCTACCAAAAGATGCATATGCATGCTTAAAACGCGTTTTGGCACGAATCCATGTGTGGGTGCTAAAAAGAGCAGCATCGGCATGCTTTTCACGTCGTTTGGTAGAAATCCACGTGCGCGTTCTGCCAAAAGCACCTTTTGCATTCATATGGTGTGGTTTTGCAGAAAACTGCAATCGCGTCTACCAAAAGATGCATATGCATGCAAAAACGCGTTTTGGCACGAATCCATGTGCGGGTGCTAAAAAGAGCAGCATCGGCATGCTTTTCACGTCGTTTGGTAGAAATCCACGTGCGCGTTCTGCGAAAAGCACCATTTGCATGCATATCGTGTGGTTTTGCAGAAAACTGCAATCGCGTCTACCAAAAGATGCCTCTGCATGCTTAAAACGCGTTTTGGCACAAATCCATGTGCGGGTGCTAAAAAGAGCAGCATCGGCATGCTTTTCACGTCGTTTGGTAGAAATCCACGTGCGCGTTCTGCGAAAAGCAACATTTGCATGCATATCGTTTGGTTTTGCAGAAAACTGCAATCGCGTCTACAAAAAGATGCATATGCACGCTTAAAACGCGTTTTGGCACGAATCCATGTGCGGGTACTAAAAAGAGCAGCATCGGCATGCTTTTCACGTCGTTTGGTAGAAATCCACGTGTGCGTTCTGCCAAAAGCACCTTTTGCATGCATATCGTGTGGTTTTGCAGAAAACTGCAATCGCGTCTACCAAAAGATGCATATGCATGCTTAAAACGCGTTTTGGCACGAATCCATGTGCGGGTGCTAAAAAGAGCAGCATCGGCATACTTTTCATGTCGTTTGGTAGAAATCCACGTGCGCGTTCTGCCAAAAGCACCATTTGCATGCATATCGTGTGGTTTTGCAGAAAACTGCAATCGCGTCTACCAAAAGATCCATATGCATGCTTAAAACGCGTATTGACACAAATCCATGTGCGGGTGCTAAAAAGAGCAGCATCGGCATGCTTTTCACGTCGTTTGGTAGAAATCCATGTGCGCGTTCTGCCAAAAGCACCATTTGCATGCATATCGCGTGGTTTTGCAGAAAACTGCAATCGCGTCTACCAAAAGATGCATATGCATGCTTAAAACGCGTTTTGGCACAAATCCATGTGCGGGTGCTAAAAAGAGCAGCATCGGAATGCTTTTCACGTCGTTTGGTAGAAATCCACGTGCGCGTTCTGCCAAAAGCACCATTTGCATGCATATCGTGTGGTTTTGCAGAAAACTGCAATCGCGTCTACCAAAAGATGCATATGCATGCTTAAAACACGTTTTGGCACAAATCCATGTGCGGGTGCTAAAAAGAGCAGCATCGGCATGCTTTTCACGTCGTTTGGTGGAAATCCACGTGCGCGTTTTGCCAAAAGCACCATTTGCATGCATATCGTGTGGTTTTAGAGAAAACTGCAATCGCGTCTACCAAAAGATGCATATGCATGCTTAAAACGCGTTTTGGCACGAATCCATGTGCGGGTGCTAAAAAGAGCAGCATCGGCATGCTTTTCACGTCGTTTGGTAGAAATCCACGTGCGCGTTCTCTCAAAAGGACCATTTGCATGTATATCGTGTGGTTTTGCAGAAAACTGCAATCGCATCTACCAAAAATGCATATGCATGCTTAAAACGCGTTTTGGCACAAATCCATGTGCGGGTGCTAAAAAGAGCAGCATCGGCATGCTTTTCACGTCGTTTGGTAGAAATCCACGTGCGCGTTCTCCCAAAAGGACCATTTGCATGTATATCGTGTGGTTTTGCAGAAAACTGCAATCGCGTCTACCAAAAAGGCATATGCATGCTTAAAACGCGTTTTGGCATGAATCCATGTGCGGGTGCTAAAAAGAGCAGCATCGGCATGCTTTTCACGTCGTTTGGTAGAAATCCACGTGCGCGTTCTGCCAAAAGCACCATTTGCATGCATATCGTGTGCTTTTTCAGAAAACTGCAAGAGCGTCTACCAAAAGATGCATATGCATGCTTAAAAACGCGTTTTGGCACGAATCCATGTGTGGGTGCTAAAAAGAGCAGCATCGGCATGCTTTTCACGTCGTTTGGTAGAAATCCACGTGCGCGTTCTGCCAAAAGCACCTTTTGCATGCATATTGTGTGGTTTTGCAGAAAACTGCAATCGCGTCTACCAAAAGATGCACATGCATGCAAAAACGCGTTTTGGCACGAATCCATGTGCGGGTGCTAAAAAGAGCAGCATCGGCATGCTTTTCACGTCGTTTGGTAGAAATCCACGTGCGCGTTCTGCGAAAAGCACCATTTGCATGCATATCGTGTGGTTTTGCAGAAAACTGCAATCGCGTCTACCAAAAGATGCCTCTGCATGCTTAAAACGCGTTTTGGCACAAATCCATGTGCGGGTGCTAAAAAGAGCAGCATCGGCATGCTTTTCACGTCGTTTGGTAGAAATCCACGTGCGCGTTCTGCGAAAAGCAACATTTGCATGCATATCGTGTGGTTTTGCAGAAAACTGCAATCGCGTCTACAAAAAGATGCATATGCACGCTTAAAACACGTTTTGGCACGAATCCATGTGCGGGTACTAAAAAGAGCAGCATCGGCATGCTTTTCACGTCGTTTGGTAGAAATCCACGTGTGCGTTCTGCCAAAAGCACCTTTTGCATGCATATCGTGTGGTTTTGCAGAAAACTGCAATCGCGTCTACCAAAAGATGCATATGCATGCTTAAAACGCGTTTTGGCACGAATCCATGTGCGGGTGCTAAAAAGAGCAGCATCGGCATGCTTTTCACGTCGTTTGGTAGAAATCCACGTGTGCGTTCTGCCAAAAGCACCTTTTGCATGCATATCGTGTGGTTTTGCAGAAAATTGCAATCGCGTCTACCAAAAGATGCATATGCATGCCTAAAACGCGTTTTGGCACGAATCCATGTGCGGGTGCTAAAAAAGCAGCATCGGCATGCTTTTCACGTCGTTTGGTAGAAATCCACGCGCGCGTTCTGCCAAAAGCACCGATTGCATGCATATCGTGTGGTTTTGCAGAAAACTGCAATCGCGTCTACCAAAAGATGCATATGCATGCTTAAAACGCGTTTTGACATGAATCCATGTGCGGGTGCTAAAAAGAGCAGCATCGACATGCTTTTCACGTCGTTTGGTAGAAATCCACATGCGCGTTCTGTCAAAAGCACCGTTTGCATGCATATCGTGTGGTTTTGCAGAAAACTGCAATCGCGTGACCAAAAGATGCATATGCATGCTTAAAACGCGTTTTGGGCCAAACCATGTGCGGGTGCTAAAAAGAGCAGCATCGGCATGCTTTTCACGTCGTTTGGTAGAAATCCACATGCGCGTTTTGTCAAAAGCACCATTTGCATGCATGTCGTGTTGTTTTGCAGAAAACTGCAATCGCGTCTACCAAAACATGCATATGCATGCTGAAAACGCGTTTTGGCACGAATCCATGTGCGGGTGCTTAAAAGAGCAGCATCGGCATGCTTTTCACGTCGTTTGGTAGAAATCCACGTGCGCGTTCTGCCAAAAGCACCATTTGCATGCATATCGTGTGGTTTTGCAGAAAACTGCAATCGCGTCTATTAAAAGATGCATGTGCATGCTTAAAACGCGTTTTGGCACGAATCCATGTGCGGGTGCTAAAAAGAGCAGCATCGACATGCTTTTCACGTCGTTTGGTAGAAATCCACGTGCGCGTTCTCCCAAAAGGACCATTTGCATGCATATCGGGTGGTTTTGCAGAAAACTGCAATCACGTCTACCAAAAGACGCATATGCATGCTTAAAACGCGTTTTGGCACAAATCCATGTGCAGGTGCTAAAAAGAGCAGCATCGGCATGCTTTTCACGTCGTTTGGTAGAAATCCACGTGGGCGTTCTCCCAAAAGGACCATTTGCAAGTATAACGTGTGGTTTTGCAGAAAACTGCAATCGCGTCTACCAAAAATGCATATGCATGCTTAAAAGGCGTTTTGGCACGAATCCATGTGGGGGTGCTAAAAAGAGCAGCATCGGCATGCTTTTCACGTCGTTTGGTAGAAATCCACATGCGCGTTCTGCCAAAAGCACCATTTGCATGCATATCGTGTGGTTTTGCAGAAAACTGCAATGTCGTCTACCAAAAGATGCATATGCATGCTTAAAACGCATTTTGGCAAAAATCCATGTGCGGGTGCTAAAAAGAGCAGCATCGGCATGCTTTTCACGTCGTTTGGTAGAAATCCACGTGCCAGTTCTCCCAAAAGGACCATTTGCATGTATATCGTGTGGTTTTGCAGAAAACTGCAATCGCGTCTACCAAAAATGCATATGCATGCTTAAAACGCGTTTTGGCACAAATCCATGTGCGGGTGCTAAAAAGAGCAGCATCGACATGCTTTTCACGTCGTTTGGTAGAAATCCACATGCGCGTTCTGTCAAAAGCACCGTTTGCATGCATATCGTGTGGTTTTGCAGAAAACTGCAATCGCGTGACCAAAAGATGCATATGCATGCTTAAAACGCGTTTTGGGCCAAACCATGTGCGGGTGCTAAAAAGAGCAGCATCGGCATGCTTTTCACGTCGTTTGGTAGAAATCCACAGGCGCGTTTTGTCAAAAGCACCATTTGCATGCATGTCGTGTGGTTTTGCAGAAAACTGCAATCGCGTCTACCAAAACATGTATATGCATGCTTAAAACGCGTTTTGGCACGAATCCATGTGCGGGTGCTTAAAAGAGCAGCATCGGCATGCTTTTCACGTCGTTTGGTAGAAATCCACGTGCGCGTTCTGCCAAAAGCACCATTTGCATGCATATCGTGTGGTTTTGCAGAAAACTGCAATCGCGTCTATTAAAAGATGCATGTGCATGCTTAAAACGCGTTTTGGCACGAATCCATGTGCGGGTGCTAAAAAGAGCAGCATCGACATGCTTTTCACGTCGTTTGGTAGAAATCCACGTGCGCGTTCTCCCAAAAGGACCATTTGCATGCATATCGGGTGGTTTTGCAGAAAACTGCAATCACGTCTACCAAAAGACGCATATGCATGCTTAAAACGCGTTTTGGCACAAATCCATGTGCAGGTGCTAAAAAGAGCAGCATCGGCATGCTTTTCACGTCGTTTGGTAGAAATCCACGTGCGCATTCTGCGAAAAGCAACATTTGCATGCATATCGTGTGGTTTTGCAGAAAACTGCAATCGCGTCTACAAAAAGATGCATATGCACGCTTAAAACGCGTTTTGGCACGAATCCATGTGCGGGTACTAAAAAGAGCAGCATCGGCATGCTTTTCACGTCGTTTGGTAGAAATCCACGTGTGCGTTCTGCCAAAAGCACCTTTTGCATGCATATCGTGTGGTTTTGCAGAAAATTGCAATCGCGTCTACCAAAAGATGCATATGCATGCCTAAAACGCGTTTTGGCACGAATCCATGTGCGGGTGCTAAAAAAGCAGCATCGGCATGCTTTTCACGTCGTTTGGTAGAAATCCACGCGCGCGTTCTGCCAAAAGCACCGATTGCATGCATATCGTGTGGTTTTGCAGAAAACTGCAATCGCGTCTACCAAAAGATGCATATGCATGCTTAAAACGCGTTTTGATATGAATCCATGTGCGGGTGCTAAAAAGAGCAGCATCGACATGCTTTTCACGTCGTTTGGTAGAAATCCACATGCGCGTTCTGTCAAAAGCACCGTTTGCATGCATATCGTGTGGTTTTGCAGAAACTGCAATCGCGTGACCAAAAGATGCATATGCATGCTTAAAACGCGTTTTGGGCCAAACCATGTGCGGGTGCTAAAAAGAGCAGCATCGGCATGCTTTTCACGTCGTTTGGTAGAAATCCACATGCGCGTTTTGTCAAAGCACCATTTGCATGCATGTCGTGTGGTTTTGCAGAAAACTGCAATCGCGTCTACCAAAACATGCATAATATGCATGCTTAAAACGCGTTTTGGGCCAAACCATGTGCGGGTGCTAAAAAGAGCAGCATCGGCATGCTTTTCACGTCGTTTGGTAGAAATCCACATGCGCGTTTTGTCAAAGCACCATTTGCATGCATGTCGTGTGGTTTTGCAGAAAACTGCAATCGCGTCTACCAAAACATGCATATGCATGCTTAAAACGCGTTTTGGCACGAATCCATGTGCGGGTGCTTAAAAGAGCAGCATCGGCATGCTTTTCACGTCGTTTGGTAGAAATCCACGTGCGCGTTCTGCCAAAAGCACCATTTGCATGCATATCGTGTGGTTTTGCAGAAAACTGCAATCGCGTCTATTAAAAGATGCATGTGCATGCTTAAAACGCGTTTTGGCACGAATCCATGTGCGGGTGCTAAAAAGAGCAGCATCGACATGCTTTTCACGTCGTTTGGTAGAAATCCACGTGCGCGTTCTCCCAAAAGGACCATTTGCATGCATATCGGGTGGTTTTGCAGAAAACTGCAATCACGTCTACCAAAAGACGCATATGCATGCTTAAAACGCGTTTTGGCACAAATCCATGTGCAGGTGCTAAAAGAGCAGCATCGGCATGCTTTTCACGTCGTTTGGTAGAAATCCACGTGCGCGTTCTCCCAAAAGGACCATTTGCATGTATAACGTGTGGTTTTGCAGAAAACTGCAATCGCGTCTACCAAAAATGCATATGCATGCTTAAAACGCGTTTTGGCACGAATCCATGTGGGGGTGCTAAAAAGAGCAGCATCGGCATGCTTTTCACGTCGTTTGGTAGAAATCCACATGCGCGTTCTGCCAAAAGCACCATTTGCATGCATATCGTGTGGTTTTGCAGAAAACTGCAATGTCGTCTACCAAAGATGCATATGAATGCTTAAAACACATTTTGGCACGAATCCATGTGCGGGTGCTAAAAAGAGCAGCATCGGCATGCTTTTCACGTCGTTTGGTAGAAATCCACGTGCCAGTTCTCCAAAAGGACCATTTGCATGTATATCGTGTGGTTTTGCAGAAAACTGCAATCGCGTCTACCAAAAATGCATATGCATGCTTAAAACGCGTTTTGGCACGAATCCATGTGCGGGTGCTAAAAAGAGCAGCATCGGCATGCTTTTCACGTCGTTTGGTAGAAATCCACGTGCGCGTTCTGCCAAAAGCACCTTTTGCATGCATATCGTGTGGTTTTGCAGAAAATTGCAATCGCGTCTACCAAAAGATGCATATGCATGCTAAAAAACGCGTTTTGGAACGAATCCATGTGCGGGTGCTAAAAAGAGCAGCATCGGCATGCTTTTCACGTCGTTTGGTAGAAATCCACGTGCGCGTTCTGCGAAAAGCACCATTTGCATGCATATCGTGTGGTTTTGCAGAAAACTGCAATCGCGTCTACCAACAGATTCATATGCATGCTTAAAACGCGTTTTGACATGAATCCATGTGCGGGTGCTAAAAAGAGCAGCATCGACATGCTTTTCACGTCGTTTGGTAGAAATCCACATGCGCGTTCTGTCAAAAGCACCGTTTGTATGCATATCGTGTGGTTTTGCAGAAAACTGCAATCGCGTGACCAAAAGATGCATATGCATGCTTAAAACGCGTTTTGGGCCAAACCATGTGCGGGTGCTAAAAAGAGCAGCATCGGCATGCTTTTCACGTCGTTTGGTAGAAATCCACATGCGCGTTTTGTCAAAAGCACCATTTGCATGCATGTCGTGTGGTTTTGCAGAAAACTGCAATCGCGTCTACCAAAACATGCATATGCATGCTTAAAACGCGTTTTGGCACGAATCCATGTGCGGGTGCTTAAAAGAGCAGCATCGGCATGCTTTTCACGTCGTTTGGTAGAAATCCACGTGCGCGTTCTGCCAAAACCACCATTTGCATGCATATCGTGTGGTTTTGCAGAAAACTGCAATCGCGTCTATTAAAAGATGCATGTGCATGCTTAAAACGCGTTTTTGGCACGAATCC
>NW_027226021.1:0-28897 GCF_038994185.2 Dermacentor albipictus | reverse complement strand
GACGCGGATGCAGTTTTCTGCAAAACCACACGATATGCATGCAAATGGTGCTTTTTGCAGAACGCGCGTGTTGATTTCTACCAAACGACGTGAAAAGCATGCCAATGCTGCTCTTTTTAGAACCCGCACATGGATTTGTGCCAAAACGCGTTTGAAGCATGCATATGCAACTTTTGGTAGACGCGGATGCAGTTTTCTGCAAAACCACACGATATGCATGCAAATGGTGCTTTTGGCAGAACGCGCGTGTGGATTTCTACCAAACGACGTGAAAGCATGCCAATGCTGCTCATTTTAGCACCCGCACATGGATTTGTGCCGAAACGCGTTTTAAGCATGCATATGCATCTTTTGGTTGACGCGGATGCAGTTTTCTGCAAAACCACACGATATGCATGCAAATGGTGCTTTTTGCAGAACGCGCGTGTTGATTTCTACCAAACGACGTGAAAAGCATGCATATGCTGCTCTTTTTAGAATCCGCACATGGATTTGTGCCAAAACGCGTTTGAAGCATGCATATGCAACTTTTGGTAGACGCGGATGCAGTTTTCTGCAAAACCACACGATTTGCATGCAAATGGTGCTTTTGGCAGAACGCGCGTGTGGATTTCTACAAACGACGTGAAAAGCATGCCAATGCTGCTCTTTTTAGAACCCGCACATGGATTTGTGCCAAAACGCGTTTTAAGCATGCATATGCAACTTTTGGTAGACGCGGATGCAGTTTTCTGCAAAACCACGGTATGCATGCAAATGGTGCTTTTGGCAGAACGCGCGTGTGGATTTCTACCAAACGACGCGAAAAGCATGCCAATGCTGCTCTTTTTAGCACCCGCACATGGATTTTTGCCGAAACGCGTTTTAACCACGCATATGCATCTTTTGGTAGACGCGGATGCAGTTTTCTGCAAAACCACACGATATGCATGCAAATGGTGCTTTTGGCAGAACGCGCGTGTGGATTTCTACCAAACGACGTGAAAAGCATGCCAATGCTGCTCATTTTAGCACCCGCACATGGATTTGTGCCGAAACGCGTTTTAAGCATGCATATGCATCTTTTGGTTGACGCGGATGCAGTTTTCTGCAAAACCACACGATATGCATGGAAATGGTGCTTTTGGCCGAACGCGCGTGTGGATTTCTACCAAACGACGTGAAAAGCATGCCAATGCTGCTCTTTTTAGCACCCGCACATGGATTTGTGCCAAAACGCGTTTTAAGCGTGCATATGCATCTTTTGCTAGACGCGGATGCAGTTTTCTGCAAAACCACACGATATGCATGCAAATGGTGCTTTTTGCAGAACGCGCGTGTTGATTTCTACCAAACGACGTGAAAAGCATGCCAATGCTGCTCTTTTTAGAACCCGCACATGGATTTGTGCCAAAACGCGTTTGAAGCATGCATATGCAACTTTTGGTAGACGCGGATGCAGTTTTCTGCAAAACCACACGATATGCATGCAAATGGTGCTTTTGGCAGAACGCGCGTGTGGATTTCTACCAAACAACGTGAAAAGCATGCCAATGCTGCTCATTTTAGCACCCGCACATGGATTTGTGCCGAAACGCGTTTTAAGCATGCATATGCATCTTTTGGTTGACGCGATGCAGTTTTCTGCAAAACCACACGATATGCATGCAAATGGTGCTTTTTGCAGAACGCGCGTGTTGATTTCTACCAAACGACGTGAAAAGCATGCCAATGCTGCTCTTTTTAGAACCCGCACATGGATTTGTGCCAAAACGCGTTTGAAGCATGCATATGCAACTTTTGGTAGACGCGGATGCAGTTTTCTGCAAAACCACACGATATGCATGCAAATGGTGCTTTTGGCAGAACGCGCGTGTGGATTTCTACCAAACCACGTGAAAAGCATGCCAACGCTGCTCTTTTTAGAACCCGCACATGGATTTGTGCCAAAACGCGTTTTAACCACGCATATGCATCTTTTGGCTGAGGCGGATGCAGTTTTCTGCAAAACCACACGATATGCATGCAAATGGTGCTTTTCGCAGAACGCGGGTGTGGATTTCTACCAAACGACGTGAAAAGCATGCCAATGCGGTTCATTTTAGCACCCGCACATGGATTTGTGCCGAAACGCGTTTTAAGCATGCATATGCATCTTTTGGTTGACGCGGATGCAGTTTTCTGCAAAACCACACGATATGCATGCAAATGGTGCTTTTGGCAGAACGCGCGTGTGGATTTCTACCAAACGACGTGAAAAGCATGCCAATGCTGCTCATTTTAGCACCCGCACATGGATTTGTGCCGAAACGCGTTTTAAGCATGCATATGCATCTTTTGGTTGACGCGGATGCAGTTTTCTGCAAAACCACACGATATGCATGGAAATGGTGCTTTTGGCCGAACGCGCGTGTGGTTTTCTACCAAACGACGTGAAAAGCATGCCAATGCTGCTCTTTTTAGAACCCGCACATGGATTTGTACCAGAACGCGTTTTAAGCATGCATATGCATCTTTTGGTAGACGCGGATGCAGTTTTCTGCAAAACCACGGTATGCATGCAAATGGTGCTTTTGGCAGAACGCGCGTGTTGATTTCTACCAAACGACGTGAAAAGCATGCTGCTCTTTTTAGCACCCGCACATGGATTTGTGCCGAAACGCGTTTTAAGCATGCATATGCATCTTTTGGTTGACGCGGATGCAGTTTTCTGCAAAACCACACGATATGCATGCAAATGGTGCTTTTTGCAGAACGCGCGTGTTGATTTCTACCAAACGACGTGAAAAGCATGCCAATGCTGCTCTTTTTAGAATCCGCACATGGATTTGTGCCAAAACGCGTTTGAAGCATGCATATGCAACTTTTGGTAGACGCGGATGCAGTTTTCTGCAAAACCACACGATTTGCATGCAAATGGTGCTTTTGGCAGAACGCGCGTGTGGATTTCTACCAAACGACGTGAAAAGCATGCCAATGCTGCTCTTTTTAGAACCCGCACATGGATTTGTGCCAAAACGCGTTTTAAGCATGCATATGCAACTTTTGGTAGACGCGGATGCAGTTTTCTGCAAAACCACGGTATGCATGCAAATGGTGCTTTTGGCAGAACGCGCGTGTGGATTTCTACCAAACGACGCGAAAAGCATGCCAATGCTGCTCTTTTTAGCACCCGCACATGGATTTTTGCCGAAACGCGTTTTAACCACGCATATGCATCTTTTGGTAGACGCGGATGCAGTTTTCTGCAAAACCACACGATATGCATGCAAATGGTGCTTTTGGCAGAACGCGCGTGTGGATTTCTACCAAACGACGTGAAAAGCATGCCAATGCTGCTCATTTTAGCACCCGCACATGGATTTGTGCCGAAACGCGTTTTAAGCATGCATATGCATCTTTTGGTTGACGCGGATGCAGTTTTCTGCAAAACCACACGATATGCATGGAAATGGTGCTTTTGGCCGAACGCGCGTGTGGATTTCTACCAAACGACGTGAAAAGCATGCCAATGCTGCTCTTTTTAGCACCCGCACATGGATTTGTGCCAAAACGCGTTTTAAGCGTGCATATGCATCTTTTGCTAGACGCGGATGCAGTTTTCTGCAAAACCACACGATATGCATGCAAATGGTGCTTTTTGCAGAACGCGCGTGTGGATTTCTACCAAACGACGTGAAAAGCATGCCAATGCTGCTCATTTTAGCACCCGCACATGGGTTTGTGCCAAAACGCGTTTTAACCACGCATATGCATCTTTTGGTAGACGCGGATGCAGTTTTCTGCAAAACCACACGATATGCATGCAAATGGTGCTTTTGGCAGAACGCCCGTGTGGATTTCTACCAAACGACGTGAAAAGCATGCCAATGCTGCTCATTTTAGCACCCGCACATGGATTTGTGCCGAAACGCGTTTTAAGCATGCATATGCATCTTTTGGTTGACGCGGATGCAGTTTTCTGCAAAACCACACGATATGCATGGAAATGGTGCTTTTGGCCGAACGCGCGTGTGGTTTTCTACCAAACGACGTGAAAAGCATGCCAATGCTGCTCTTTTTAGAACCCGCACATGGATTTGTACCAGAACGCGTTTTAAGCATGCATATGCATCTTTTGGTAGACGCGGATGCAGTTTTCTGCAAAACCACACGATATGCATGCAAATGGTGCTTTTGGCAGAACGCGCGTGTGGATTTCTACCAAACGACGTGAAAAGCATGCCAATGCTGCTCGTTTTAGCACCCGCACATGGATTTGTGCCAAAACGCGTTTTAGGCGTGCATACGCATCTTTTGCTAGACGCGGATGCAGTTTTCTGCAAAACCACACGATATGCATGCAAATGGTGCTTTTTGCAGAACGCGCGTGTTGATTTCTACCAAACGACGTGAAAAGCATGCCAATGCTGCTCTTTTTAGAACCCGCACATGGATTTGTGCCAAAACGCGTTTGAAGCATGCATATGCAACTTTTGGTAGACGCGGATGCAGTTTTCTGCAAAACCACACGATATGCATGCAAATGGTGCTTTTGGCAGAACGCGCGTGTGGATTTCTACCAAACGACGTGAAAAGCATGCCAATGCTGCTCATTTTAGCACCCGCACATGGATTTGTGCCGAAACGCGTTTTAAGCATGCATATGCATCTTTTGGTTGACGCGGATGCAGTTTTCTGCAAAACCACACGATATGCATGCAAATGGTGCTTTTTGCAGAACGCGCGTGTTGATTTCTACCAAACGACGTGAAAAGCATGCCAATGCTGCTCTTTTTAGAATCCGCACATGGATTTGTGCCAAAACGCGTTTGAAGCATGCATATGCAACTTTTGGTAGACGCGGATGCAGTTTTCTGCAAAACCACACGATTTGCATGCAAATGGTGCTTTTGGCAGAACGCGCGTGTGGATTTCTACCAAACGACGTGAAAAGCATGCCAATGCTGCTCTTTTTAGAACCCGCACATGGATTTGTGCCAAAACGCGTTTTAAGCATGCATATGCAACTTTTGGTAGACGCGGATGCAGTTTTCTGCAAAACCACGGTATGCATGCAAATGGTGCTTTTGGCAGAACGCGCGTGTGGATTTCTACCAAACGACGCGAAAAGCATGCCAATGCTGCTCTTTTTAGCACCCGCACATGGATTTTTGCCGAAACGCGTTTTAACCACGCATATGCATCTTTTGGTAGACGCGGATGCAGTTTTCTGCAAAACCACACGATATGCATGCAAATGGTGCTTTTGGCAGAACGCGCGTGTGGATTTCTACCAAACGACGTGAAAAGCATCCCAATGCTGCTCATTTTAGCACCCGCACATGGATTTGTGCCGAAACGCGTTTTAAGCATGCATATGCATCTTTTGGTTGACGCGGATGCAGTTTTCTGCAAAACCACACGATATGCATGGAAATGGTGCTTTTGGCCGAACGCGCGTGTGGATTTCTACCAAACGACGTGAAAAGCATGCCAATGCTGCTCATTTTAGCACCCGCACATGGGTTTGTGCCAAAACGCGTTTTAACCACGCATATGCATCTTTTGGTAGACGCGGATGCAGTTTTCTGCAAAACCACACGATATGCATGCAAATGGTGCTTTTGGCAGAACGCCCCTGTGGATTTCTACCAAACGACGTGAAAAGCATGCCAATGCTGCTCATTTTAGCACCCGCACATGGATTTGTGCCGAAACGCGTTTTAAGCATGCATATGCATCTTTTGGTAGACGCGGATGCAGTTTTCTGCAAAACCACACGATATGCATGGAAATGGTGCTTTTGGCCGAACGCGCGTGTGGATTTCTACCAAACGACGTGAAAAGCATGCCAATGCTGCTCTTTTTAGCACCCGCACATGGATTTGTGCCAAAACGCGTTTTAGGCGTGCATATGCATCTTTTGCTAGACGCGGATGCAGTTTTCTGCAAAACCACACGATATGCATGCAAATGGTGCTTTTTGCAGAACGCGCGTGTTGATTTCTACCAAACGACGTGAAAAGCATGCCAATGCTGCTCTTTTTAGAACCCGCACATGGATTTGTGCCAAAACGCGTTTGAAGCATGCATATGCAACTTTTGGTAGACGCGGATGCAGTTTTCTGCAAAACCACACGATATGCATGCAAATGGTGCTTTTGGCAGAACGCGCGTGTGGATTTCTACCAAACGACGTGAAAGCATGCCAATGCTGCTCATTTTAGCACCCGCACATGGATTTGTGCCGAAACGCGTTTTAAGCATGCATATGCATCTTTTGGTTGACGCGGATGCAGTTTTCTGCAAAACCACACGATATGCATGCAAATGGTGCTTTTTGCAGAACGCGCGTGTTGATTTCTACCAAACGACGTGAAAAGCATGCATATGCTGCTCTTTTTAGAATCCGCACATGGATTTGTGCCAAAACGCGTTTGAAGCATGCATATGCAACTTTTGGTAGACGCGGATGCAGTTTTCTGCAAAACCACACGATTTGCATGCAAATGGTGCTTTTGGCAGAACGCGCGTGTGGATTTCTACCAAACGACGTGAAAAGCATGCCAATGCTGCTCTTTTTAGAACCCGCACATGGATTTGTGCCAAAACGCGTTTTAAGCATGCATATGCAACTTTTGGTAGACGCGGATGCAGTTTTCTGCAAAACCACGGTATGCATGCAAATGGTGCTTTTGGCAGAACGCGCGTGTGGATTTCTACCAAACGACGCGAAAAGCATGCCAATGCTGCTCTTTTTAGCACCCGCACATGGATTTTTGCCGAAACGCGTTTTAACCACGCATATGCATCTTTTGGTAGACGCGGATGCAGTTTTCTGCAAAACCACACGATATGCATGCAAATGGTGCTTTTGGCAGAACGCGCGTGTGGATTTCTACCAAACGACGTGAAAAGCATGCCAATGCTGCTCATTTTAGCACCCGCACATGGATTTGTGCCGAAACGCGTTTTAAGCATGCATATGCATCTTTTGGTTGACGCGGATGCAGTTTTCTGCAAAACCACACGATATGCATGGAAATGGTGCTTTTGGCCGAACGCGCGTGTGGATTTCTACCAAACGACGTGAAAAGCATGCCAATGCTGCTCTTTTTAGCACCCGCACATGGATTTGTGCCAAAACGCGTTTTAAGCGTGCATATGCATCTTTTGCTAGACGCGGATGCAGTTTTCTGCAAAACCACACGATATGCATGCAAATGGTGCTTTTTGCAGAACGCGCGTGTTGATTTCTACCAAACGACGTGAAAAGCATGCCAATGCTGCTCTTTTTAGAACCCGCACATGGATTTGTGCCAAAACGCGTTTGAAGCATGCATATGCAACTTTTGGTAGACGCGGATGCAGTTTTCTGCAAAACCACACGATATGCATGCAAATGGTGCTTTTGGCAGAACGCGCGTGTGGATTTCTACCAAACAACGTGAAAAGCATGCCAATGCTGCTCATTTTAGCACCCGCACATGGATTTGTGCCGAAACGCGTTTTAAGCATGCATATGCATCTTTTGGTTGACGCGGATGCAGTTTTCTGCAAAACCACACGATATGCATGCAAATGGTGCTTTTTGCAGAACGCGCGTGTTGATTTCTACCAAACGACGTGAAAAGCATGCCAATGCTGCTCTTTTTAGAACCCGCACATGGATTTGTGCCAAAACGCGTTTGAAGCATGCATATGCAACTTTTGGTAGACGCGGATGCAGTTTTCTGCAAAACCACACGATATGCATGCAAATGGTGCTTTTGGCAGAACGCGCGTGTGGATTTCTACCAAACCACGTGAAAAGCATGCCAACGCTGCTCTTTTTAGAACCCGCACATGGATTTGTGCCAAAACGCGTTTTAACCACGCATATGCATCTTTTGGCTGAGGCGGATGCAGTTTTCTGCAAAACCACACGATATGCATGCAAATGGTGCTTTTCGCAGAACGCGGGTGTGGATTTCTACCAAACGACGTGAAAAGCATGCCAATGCGGTTCATTTTAGCACCCGCACATGGATTTGTGCCGAAACGCGTTTTAAGCATGCATATGCATCTTTTGGTTGACGCGGATGCAGTTTTCTGCAAAACCACACGATATGCATGCAAATGGTGCTTTTGGCAGAACGCGCGTGTGGATTTCTACCAAACGACGTGAAAAGCATGCCAATGCTGCTCATTTTAGCACCCGCACATGGATTTGTGCCGAAACGCGTTTTAAGCATGCATATGCATCTTTTGGTTGACGCGGATGCAGTTTTCTGCAAAACCACACGATATGCATGGAAATGGTGCTTTTGGCCGAACGCGCGTGTGGTTTTCTACCAAACGACGTGAAAAGCATGCCAATGCTGCTCTTTTTAGAACCCGCACATGGATTTGTACCAGAACGCGTTTTAAGCATGCATATGCATCTTTTGGTAGACGCGGATGCAGTTTTCTGCAAAACCACGGTATGCATGCAAATGGTGCTTTTGGCAGAACGCGCGTGTTGATTTCTACCAAACGACGTGAAAAGCATGCTGCTCTTTTTAGCACCCGCACATGGATTTGTGCCGAAACGCGTTTTAAGCATGCATATGCATCTTTTGGTTGACGCGGATGCAGTTTTCTGCAAAACCACACGATATGCATGCAAATGGTGCTTTTTGCAGAACGCGCGTGTTGATTTCTACCAAACGACGTGAAAAGCATGCCAATGCTGCTCTTTTTAGAATCCGCACATGGATTTGTGCCAAAACGCGTTTGAAGCATGCATATGCAACTTTTGGTAGACGCGGATGCAGTTTTCTGCAAAACCACACGATTTGCATGCAAATGGTGCTTTTGGCAGAACGCGCGTGTGGATTTCTACCAAACGACGTGAAAAGCATGCCAATGCTGCTCTTTTTAGAACCCGCACATGGATTTGTGCCAAAACGCGTTTTAAGCATGCATATGCAACTTTTGGTAGACGCGGATGCAGTTTTCTGCAAAACCACGGTATGCATGCAAATGGTGCTTTTGGCAGAACGCGCGTGTGGATTTCTACCAAACGACGCGAAAAGCATGCCAATGCTGCTCTTTTTAGCACCCGCACATGGATTTTTGCCGAAACGCGTTTTAACCACGCATATGCATCTTTTGGTAGACGCGGATGCAGTTTTCTGCAAAACCACACGATATGCATGCAAATGGTGCTTTTGGCAGAACGCGCGTGTGGATTTCTACCAAACGACGTGAAAAGCATGCCAATGCTGCTCATTTTAGCACCCGCACATGGATTTGTGCCGAAACGCGTTTTAAGCATGCATATGCATCTTTTGGTTGACGCGGATGCAGTTTTCTGCAAAACCACACGATATGCATGGAAATGGTGCTTTTGGCCGAACGCGCGTGTGGATTTCTACCAAACGACGTGAAAAGCATGCCAATGCTGCTCTTTTTAGCACCCGCACATGGATTTGTGCCAAAACGCGTTTTAAGCGTGCATATGCATCTTTTGCTAGACGCGGATGCAGTTTTCTGCAAAACCACACGATATGCATGCAAATGGTGCTTTTTGCAGAACGCGCGTGTGGATTTCTACCAAACGACGTGAAAAGCATGCCAATGCTGCTCATTTTAGCACCCGCACATGGGTTTGTGCCAAAACGCGTTTTAACCACGCATATGCATCTTTTGGTAGACGCGGATGCAGTTTTCTGCAAAACCACACGATATGCATGCAAATGGTGCTTTTGGCAGAACGCCCGTGTGGATTTCTACCAAACGACGTGAAAAGCATGCCAATGCTGCTCATTTTAGCACCCGCACATGGATTTGTGCCGAAACGCGTTTTAAGCATGCATATGCATCTTTTGGTTGACGCGGATGCAGTTTTCTGCAAAACCACACGATATGCATGGAAATGGTGCTTTTGGCCGAACGCGCGTGTGGTTTTCTACCAAACGACGTGAAAAGCATGCCAATGCTGCTCTTTTTAGAACCCGCACATGGATTTGTACCAGAACGCGTTTTAAGCATGCATATGCATCTTTTGGTAGACGCGGATGCAGTTTTCTGCAAAACCACACGATATGCATGCAAATGGTGCTTTTGGCAGAACGCGCGTGTGGATTTCTACCAAACGACGTGAAAAGCATGCCAATGCTGCTCGTTTTAGCACCCGCACATGGATTTGTGCCAAAACGCGTTTTAGGCGTGCATACGCATCTTTTGCTAGACGCGGATGCAGTTTTCTGCAAAACCACACGATATGCATGCAAATGGTGCTTTTTGCAGAACGCGCGTGTTGATTTCTACCAAACGACGTGAAAAGCATGCCAATGCTGCTCTTTTTAGAACCCGCACATGGATTTGTGCCAAAACGCGTTTGAAGCATGCATATGCAACTTTTGGTAGACGCGGATGCAGTTTTCTGCAAAACCACACGATATGCATGCAAATGGTGCTTTTGGCAGAACGCGCGTGTGGATTTCTACCAAACGACGTGAAAAGCATGCCAATGCTGCTCATTTTAGCACCCGCACATGGATTTGTGCCGAAACGCGTTTTAAGCATGCATATGCATCTTTTGGTTGACGCGGATGCAGTTTTCTGCAAAACCACACGATATGCATGCAAATGGTGCTTTTTGCAGAACGCGCGTGTTGATTTCTACCAAACGACGTGAAAAGCATGCCAATGCTGCTCTTTTTAGAATCCGCACATGGATTTGTGCCAAAACGCGTTTGAAGCATGCATATGCAACTTTTGGTAGACGCGGATGCAGTTTTCTGCAAAACCACACGATTTGCATGCAAATGGTGCTTTTGGCAGAACGCGCGTGTGGATTTCTACCAAACGACGTGAAAAGCATGCCAATGCTGCTCTTTTTAGAACCCGCACATGGATTTGTGCCAAAACGCGTTTTAAGCATGCATATGCAACTTTTGGTAGACGCGGATGCAGTTTTCTGCAAAACCACGGTATGCATGCAAATGGTGCTTTTGGCAGAACGCGCGTGTGGATTTCTACCAAACGACGCGAAAAGCATGCCAATGCTGCTCTTTTTAGCACCCGCACATGGATTTTTGCCGAAACGCGTTTTAACCACGCATATGCATCTTTTGGTAGACGCGGATGCAGTTTTCTGCAAAACCACACGATATGCATGCAAATGGTGCTTTTGGCAGAACGCGCGTGTGGATTTCTACCAAACGACGTGAAAAGCATCCCAATGCTGCTCATTTTAGCACCCGCACATGGATTTGTGCCGAAACGCGTTTTAAGCATGCATATGCATCTTTTGGTTGACGCGGATGCAGTTTTCTGCAAAACCACACGATATGCATGGAAATGGTGCTTTTGGCCGAACGCGCGTGTGGATTTCTACCAAACGACGTGAAAAGCATGCCAATGCTGCTCATTTTAGCACCCGCACATGGGTTTGTGCCAAAACGCGTTTTAACCACGCATATGCATCTTTTGGTAGACGCGGATGCAGTTTTCTGCAAAACCACACGATATGCATGCAAATGGTGCTTTTGGCAGAACGCCCCTGTGGATTTCTACCAAACGACGTGAAAAGCATGCCAATGCTGCTCATTTTAGCACCCGCACATGGATTTGTGCCGAAACGCGTTTTAAGCATGCATATGCATCTTTTGGTAGACGCGGATGCAGTTTTCTGCAAAACCCCACGATATGCATGCAAATGGTGCTTTTGGCAGAACGCGCGTGTGGATTTCAACCAAACGACGTGAAAAGCATGCCAATGCTGCTCGTTTTAGCACCCGCACATGGATTTGTGCCAAAACGCGTTTTAGGCGTGCATATGCATCTTTTGCTAGACGCGGATGCAGTTTTCTGCAAAACCACACGATATGCATGCAAATGGTGCTTTTTGCAGAACGCGCGTGTTGATTTCTACCAAACGACGTGAAAAGCATGCCAATGCTGCTCTTTTTAGAACCCGCACATGGATTTGTGCCAAAACGCGTTTGAAGCATGCATATGCAACTTTTGGTAGACGCGGATGCAGTTTTCTGCAAAACCACACGATATGCATGCAAATGGTGCTTTTGGCAGAACGCGCGTGTGGATTTCTACCAAACGACGTGAAAAGCATGCCAATGCTGCTCATTTTAGCACCCGCACATGGATTTGTGCCGAAACGCGTTTTAAGCATGCATATGCATCTTTTGGTTGACGCGGATGCAGTTTTCTGCAAAACCACACGATATGCATGCAAATGGTGCTTTTTGCAGAACGCGCGTGTTGATTTCTACCAAACGACGTGAAAAGCATGCATATGCTGCTCTTTTTAGAATCCGCACATGGATTTGTGCCAAAACGCGTTTGAAGCGTGCATATGCAACTTTTGGTAGACGCGGATGCAGTTTTCTGCAAAACCACACGATTTGCATGCAAATGGTGCTTTTGGCAGAACGCGCGTGTGGATTTCTACCAAACGACGTGAAAAGCATGCCAATGCTGCTCTTTTTAGAACCCGCACATGGATTTGTGCCAAAACGCGTTTTAAGCATGCATATGCAACTTTTGGTAGACGCGGATGCAGTTTTCTGCAAAACCACGGTATGCATGCAAATGGTGCTTTTGGCAGAACGCGCGTGTGGATTTCTACCAAACGACGCGAAAAGCATGCCAATGCTGCTCTTTTTAGCACCCGCACATGGATTTTTGCCGAAACGCGTTTTAACCACGCATATGCATCTTTTGGTAGACGCGGATGCAGTTTTCTGCAAAACCACACGATATGCATGCAAATGGTGCTTTTGGCAGAACGCGCGTGTGGATTTCTACCAAACGACGTGAAAAGCATGCCAATGCTGCTCATTTTAGCACCCGCACATGGATTTGTGCCGAAACGCGTTTTAAGCATGCATATGCATCTTTTGGTTGACGCGGATGCAGTTTTCTGCAAAACCACACGATATGCATGGAAATGGTGCTTTTGGCCGAACGCGCGTGTGGATTTCTACCAAACGACGTGAAAAGCATGCCAATGCTGCTCTTTTTAGCACCCGCACATGGATTTGTGCCAAAACGCGTTTTAAGCGTGCATATGCATCTTTTGCTAGACGCGGATGCAGTTTTCTGCAAAACCACACGATATGCATGCAAATGGTGCTTTTTGCAGAACGCGCGTGTTGATTTCTACCAAACGACGTGAAAAGCATGCCAATGCTGCTCTTTTTAGAACCCGCACATGAATTTGTGCCAAAACGCGTTTGAAGCATGCATATGCAACTTTTGGTAGACGCGGATGCAGTTTTCTGCAAAACCACACGATATGCATGCAAATGGTGCTTTTGGCAGAACGCGCGTGTGGATTTCTACCAAACGACGTGAAAAGCATGCCAATGCTGCTCATTTTAGCACCCGCACATGGATTTGTGCCGAAACGCGTTTTAAGCATGCATATGCATCTTTTGGTTGACGCGGATGCAGTTTTCTGCAAAACCACACGATATGCATGCAAATGGTGCTTTTTGCAGAACGCGCGTGTTGATTTCTACCAAACGACGTGAAAAGCATGCCAATGCTGCTCTTTTTAGAACCCGCACATGGATTTGTGCCAAAACGCGTTTGAAGCATGCATATGCAACTTTTGGTAGACGCGGATGCAGTTTTCTGCAAAACCACACGATATGCATGCAAATGGTGCTTTTGGCAGAACGCGCGTGTGGATTTCTACCAAACCACGTGAAAAGCATGCCAACGCTGCTCTTTTTAGAACCCGCACATGGATTTGTGCCAAAACGCGTTTTAACCACGCATATGCATCTTTTGGCTGAGGCGGATGCAGTTTTCTGCAAAACCACACGATATGCATGCAAATGGTGCTTTTCGCAGAACGCGGGTGTGGATTTCTACCAAACGACGTGAAAAGCATGCCAATGCGGTTCATTTTAGCACCCGCACATGGATTTGTGCCGAAACGCGTTTTAAGCATGCATATGCATCTTTTGGTTGACGCGGATGCAGTTTTCTGCAAAACCACACGATATGCATGCAAATGGTGCTTTTGGCAGAACGCGCGTGTGGATTTCTACCAAACGACGTGAAAAGCATGCCAATGCTGCTCATTTTAGCACCCGCACATGGATTTGTGCCGAAACGCGTTTTAAGCATGCATATGCATCTTTTGGTTGACGCGGATGCAGTTTTCTGCAAAACCACACGATATGCATGGAAATGGTGCTTTTGGCCGAACGCGCGTGTGGTTTTCTACCAAACGACGTGAAAAGCATGCCAATGCTGCTCTTTTTAGAACCCGCACATGGATTTGTACCAGAACGCGTTTTAAGCATGCATATGCATCTTTTGGTTGACGCGGATGCAGTTTTCTGCAAAACCACACGATATGCATGCAAATGGTGCTTTTTGCAGAACGCGCGTGTTGATTTCTACCAAACGACGTGAAAAGCATGCCAATGCTGCTCTTTTTAGAACCCGCACATGGATTTGTGCCAAAACGCGTTTTAAGCATGCATATGCAACTTTTGGTAGACGCGGATGCAGTTTTCTGCAAAACCACGGTATGCATGCAAATGGTGCTTTTGGCAGAACGCGCGTGTGGATTTCTACCAAACGACGCGAAAAGCATGCCAATGCTGCTCTTTTTAGCACCCGCACATGGATTTTTGCCGAAACGCGTTTTAACCACGCATATGCATCTTTTGGTAGACGCGGATGCAGTTTTCTGCAAAACCACACGATATGCATGCAAATGGTGCTTTTGGCAGAACGCGCGTGTGGATTTCTACCAAACGACGTGAAAAGCATGCCAATGCTGCTCATTTTAGCACCCGCACATGGATTTGTGCCGAAACGCGTTTTAAGCATGCATATGCATCTTTTGGTTGACGCGGATGCTGTTTTCTGCAAAACCACACGATATGCATGGAAATGGTGCTTTTGGCCGAACGCGCGTGTGGATTTCTACCAAACGACGTGAAAAGCATGCCAATGCTGCTCTTTTTAGCACCCGCACATGGATTTGTGCCAAAACGCGTTTTAAGCGTGCATATGCATCTTTTGCTAGACGCGGATGCAGTTTTCTGCAAAACCACACGATATGCATGCAAATGGTGCTTTTTGCAGAACGCGCGTGTTGATTTCTACCAAACGACGTGAAAAGCATGCCAATGCTGCTCTTTTTAGAACCCGCACATGAATTTGTGCCAAAACGCGTTTGAAGCATGCATATGCAACTTTTGGTAGACGCGGATGCAGTTTTCTGCAAAACCACACGATATGCATGCAAATGGTGCTTTTGGCAGAACGCGCGTGTGGATTTCTACCAAACGACGTGAAAAGCATGCCAATGCTGCTCATTTTAGCACACGCACATGGATTTGTGCCGAAACGCGTTTTAAGCATGCATATGCATCTTTTGGTTGACGCGGATGCAGTTTTCTGCAAAACCACACGATATGCATGCAAATGGTGCTTTTTGCAGAACGCGCGTGTTGATTTCTACCAAACGACGTGAAAAGCATGCCAATGCTGCTCTTTTTAGAACCCGCACATGGATTTGTGCCAAAACGCGTTTGAAGCATGCATATGCAACTTTTGGTAGACGCGGATGCAGTTTTCTGCAAAACCACACGATATGCATGCAAATGGTGCTTTTGGCAGAACGCGCGTGTGGATTTCTACCAAACCACGTGAAAAGCATGCCAACGCTGCTCTTTTTAGAACCCGCACATGGATTTGTGCCAAAACGCGTTTTAACCACGCATATGCATCTTTTGGCTGAGGCGGATGCAGTTTTCTGCAAAACCACACGATATGCATGCAAATGGTGCTTTTCGCAGAACGCGGGTGTGGATTTCTACCAAACGACGTGAAAAGCATGCCAATGCGGTTCATTTTAGCACCCGCACATGGATTTGTGCCGAAACGCGTTTTAAGCATGCATATGCATCTTTTGGTTGACGCGGATGCAGTTTTCTGCAAAACCACACGATATGCATGCAAATGGTGCTTTTGGCAGAACGCGCGTGTGGATTTCTACCAAACGACGTGAAAAGCATGCCAATGCTGCTCATTTTAGCACCCGCACATGGATTTGTGCCGAAACGCGTTTTAAGCATGCATATCCTCCTGAGTCCCCGCTATGGGGATTTGTCCAATATATTGGACATTAAGAAATAAGACAGCACTTCTGTCACAAGGCTTTCATCCTCATAAAACCGCACTGTCCAACTTATTGGACACCTGCTTGCACCATCTATGCAGCATTGATGAAAATACATCGTTCAAATTCCTGCTGAAACAGTTCCACAATGGCGGCATTCACCGGCGCGGTGTTTTACGGCAGCTGCCGAAGAAGTAAGCACTGTTTCTCGTATTTCTACCTGCTTTCAGGACATATCTTTGATTTTATAATAAAGTTAATACAACAGCATAAGCGCAGAATACGAAATTTAAATTTTTGGCACGCTTACTTTTTTTCACGCTTCCTTTGATTTCGTGTGTCCATTATGTTGGACGCTAGGACTCAACCCGGTTATTTAGACCGCGCTTTTGAGATGGCCTTGTTATGAACAGCAGGCGAGTACTGTTGGCATTTAGCGGCTTGTGGATGAAATCGCGTCTCTTTTTTTCTTTTGGGGACCGGCCTCGCGTGTCTGATGAATTAAGCGGATAACTTTTCTTTTTTCAATCCATGGCTAGGACCCGCAAGACACCTGTCGCAGGTGGTCTCGTAAGGAACAGGACATATCGATATCCCTAGACCAGATATTGTGCGCATGTACAACGTCAACATGGGGGGTGTTGACAAGGCAGACCAAATGATAAGTTACTACAGGATAAAAGCACGCGTCAACAAGTGGACAGTCAGAGCCATCTTTCACCTCTTCTACATTGCCCTCAGCAACTCCTGGGTGCAGTACACGCGGGACATACGCTCCCTAAAGAAACAGCGGAAAGAAATACTCAAATCTATGCAGTTCCGCCAATCTGTTGCTGAGACTCTCGTTGCTCAAGGGAAGAAGCAGGATGAAACGAAGAGTGAGAACAAAGCCGAGTTTCATCCGCCATCAAGGCAGGCTCGACTGTCTCCTCGAGAACCCCCAAAAAAGAGCACTACCCACTGCTCAATGCTGGCTGACACTGCAAACGCTGCCCGTTGCAGACTACATGGCTGGGACATGGAAACAAATCTTTTTCACCAAATGTCGGCTCTTCTTCACCATCACCCAGGAAGAAAAAGTGTTTTGAAATTGCCCGCAGGAAGTGAACACAAGAGCAAAATTTTTCTTGAGCAGAGGAATGCTCTTTTTTGTACTTTATTCACTACTTTGCCTTTCGAGTTATTAAAATATTTTTGCACACGAGTTTGAGCGAAATATCTGCGGTATGACATTACGTGCGCGCTGGGTGAAAAAGACCGGGTAGCATCCCAGTGTCCAATATATTGGACATCGCGCTGAGCTGAAACTATCAGGGCTGTTAAAAAATATTTAACACTTTTCATCTTCATACACCTACTGACTTATTCTGAAAGTTTGGAAAAAATCTGTGCACCCAAATGCATCCCGGGTCTCAGGAGGATATGCATCTTTTGGTTGACGCGGATGCAGTTTTCTGCAAAACCACACGATATGCATGGAAATGGTGCTTTTGGCCGAACGCGCGTGTGGTTTTCTACCAAACGACGTGAAAAGCATGCCAATGCTGCTCTTTTTAGAACCCGCACATGGATTTGTACCAGAACGCGTTTTAAGCATGCATATGCATCTTTTGGTAGACGCGGATGCAGTTTTCTGCAAAACCACGGTATGCATGCAAATGGTGCTTTTGGCAGAACGCGCGTGTTGATTTCTACCAAACGACGTGAAAAGCATGCTGCTCTTTTTAGCACCCGCACATGGATTTGTGCCGAAACGCGTTTTAAGCATGCATATGCATCTTTTGGTTGACGCGGATGCAGTTTTCTGCAAAACCACACGATATGCATGCAAATGGTGCTTTTTGCAGAACGCGCGTGTTGATTTCTACCAAACGACGTGAAAAGCATGCCAATGCTGCTCTTTTTAGAACCCGCACATGGATTTGTGCCAAAACGCGTTTGAAGCATGCATATGCAACTTTTGGTAGACGCGGATGCAGTTTTCTGCAAAACCACACGATATGCATGCAAATGGTGCTTTTGGCAGAACGCGCGTGTGGATTTCTACCAAACGACGTGAAAAGCATGCCAATGCTGCTCTTTTTAGCACCCGCACATGGATTTGTGCCAAAACGCGTTTTAAGCGTGCATATGCATCTTTTGCTAGACGCGGATGCAGTTTTCTGCAAAACCACACGATATGCATGCAAATGGTGCTTTTTGCAGAACGCGCGTGTGGATTTCTACCAAACGACGTGAAAAGCATGCCAATGCTGCTCATTTTAGCACCCGCACATGGGTTTGTGCCAAAACGCGTTTTAACCACGCATATGCATCTTTTGGTAGACGCGGATGCAGTTTTCTGCAAAACCACACGATATGCATGCAAATGGTGCTTTTGGCAGAACGCGCGTGTGGATTTCTACCAAACGACGTGAAAAGCATGCCAATGCTGCTCATTTTAGCACCCGCACATGGATTTGTGCCGAAACGCGTTTTAAGCATGCATATGCATCTTTTGGTTGACGCGGATGCAGTTTTCTGCAAAACCACACGATATGCATGGAAATGGTGCTTTTGGCCGAACGCGCGTGTGGTTTTCTACCAAACGACGTGAAAAGCATGCCAATGCTGCTCTTTTTAGAACCCGCACATGGATTTGTACCAGAACGCGTTTTAAGCATGCATATGCATCTTTTGGTAGACGTGGATGCAGTTTTCTGCAAAACCACACGATATGCATGCAAATGGTGCTTTTGGCAGAACGCGCGTGTGGATTTCTACCAAACGACGTGAAAAGCATGCCAATGCTGCTCGTTTTAGCACCCGCACATGGATTTGTGCCAAAACGCGTTTTAGGCGTGCGTATGCATCTTTTGCTAGACGCGGATGCAGTTTTCTGCAAAACCACACGATATGCATGCAAATGGTGCTTTTTGCAGAACGCGCGTGTTGATTTCTACCAAACGACGTGAAAAGCATGCCAATGCTGCTCTTTTTAGAACCCGCACATGGATTTGTGCCAAAACGCGTTTGAAGCATGCATATGCAACTTTTGGTAGACGCGGATGCAGTTTTCTGCAAAACCACACGATATGCATGCAAATGGTGCTTTTGGCAGAACGCGCGTGTGGATTTCTACCAAACGACGTGAAAAGCATGCCAATGCTGCTCATTTTAGCACCCGCACATGGATTTGTGCCGAAACGCGTTTTAAGCATGCATATGCATCTTTTGGTTGACGCGGATGCAGTTTTCTGCAAAACCACACGATATGCATGCAAATGGTGCTTTTTGCAGAACGCGCGTGTTGATTTCTACCAAACGACGTGAAAAGCATGCCAATGCTGCTCTTTTTAGAATCCGCACATGGATTTGTGCCAAAACGCGTTTGAAGCATGCATATGCAACTTTTGGTAGACGCGGATGCAGTTTTCTGCAAAACCACACGATTTGCATGCAAATGGTGCTTTTGGCAGAACGCGCGTGTGGATTTCTACCAAACGACGTGAAAAGCATGCCAATGCTGCTCTTTTTAGAACCCGCACATGGATTTGTGCCAAAACGCGTTTTAAGCATGCATATGCAACTTTTGGTAGACGCGGATGCAGTTTTCTGCAAAACCACGGTATGCATGCAAATGGTGCTTTTGGCAGAACGCGCGTGTGGATTTCTACCAAACGACGCGAAAAGCATGCCAATGCTGCTCTTTTTAGCACCCGCACATGGATTTTTGCCGAAACGCGTTTTAACCACGCATATGCATCTTTTGGTAGACGCGGATGCAGTTTTCTGCAAAACCACACGATATGCATGCAAATGGTGCTTTTGGCAGAACGCGCGTGTAGATTTCTACCAAACGACGTGAAAAGCATGCCAATGCTGCTCATTTTAGCACCCGCACATGGATTTGTGCCGAAACGCGTTTTAAGCATGCATATGCATCTTTTGGTTGACGCGGATGCAGTTTTCTGCAAAACCACACGATATGCATGGAAATGGTGCTTTTGGCCGAACGCGCGTGTGGTTTTCTACCAAACGACGTGAAAAGCATGCCAATGCTGCTCTTTTTAGAACCCGCACATGGATTTGTACCAGAACGCGTTTTAAGCATGCATATGCATCTTTTGGTAGACGCGGATGCAGTTTTCTGCAAAACCACACGATATGCATGCAAATGGTGCTTTTGGCAGAACGCGCGTGTGGATTTCTACCAAACGACGTGAAAAGCATGCCAATGCTGCTCGTTTTAGCACCCGCACATGGATTTGTGCCAAAACGCGTTTTAGGCGTGCGTATGCATCTTTTGCTAGACGCGGATGCAGTTTTCTGCAAAACCACACGATATGCATGCAAATGGTGCTTTTTGCAGAACGCGCGTGTTGATTTCTACCAAACGACGTGAAAAGCATGCCAATGCTGCTCTTTTTAGAACCCGCACATGGATTTGTGCCAAAACGCGTTTGAAGCATGCATATGCAACTTTTGGTAGACGCGGATGCAGTTTTCTGCAAAACCACACGATATGCATGCAAATGGTGCTTTTGGCAGAACGCGCGTGTGGATTTCTACCAAACGACGTGAAAAGCATGCCAATGCTGCTCATTTTAGCACCCGCACATGGATTTGTGCCGAAACGCGTTTGAAGCATGCATATGCAACTTTTGGTAGACGCGGATGCAGTTTTCTGCAAAACCACACGATATGCATGCAAATGGTGCTTTTGGCAGAACGCGCGTGTGGATTTCTACCAAACGACGTGAAAAGCATGCCAATGCTGCTCTTTTTAGCACCCGCACATGGATTTGTGCCAAAACGCGTTTTAAGCGTGCATATGCATCTTTTGCTAGACGCGGATGCAGTTTTCTGCAAAACCACACGATATGCATGCAAATGGTGCTTTTTGCAGAACGCGCGTGTGGATTTCTACCAAACGACGTGAAAAGCATGCCAATGCTGCTCATTTTAGCACCCGCACATGGGTTTGTGCCAAAACGCGTTTTAACCACGCATATGCATCTTTTGGTAGACGCGGATGCAGTTTTCTGCAAAACCACACGATATGCATGCAAATGGTGCTTTTGGCAGAACGCGCGTGTGGATTTCTACCAAACGACGTGAAAAGCATGCCAATGCTGCTCATTTTAGCACCCGCACATGGATTTGTGCCGAAACGCGTTTTAAGCATGCATATGCATCTTTTGGTTGACGCGGATGCAGTTTTCTGCAAAACCACACGATATGCATGGAAATGGTGCTTTTGGCCGAACGCGCGTGTGGTTTTCTACCAAACGACGTGAAAAGCATGCCAATGCTGCTCTTTTTAGAACCCGCACATGGATTTGTACCAGAACGCGTTTTAAGCATGCATATGCATCTTTTGGTAGACGTGGATGCAGTTTTCTGCAAAACCACACGATATGCATGCAAATGGTGCTTTTGGCAGAACGCGCGTGTGGATTTCTACCAAACGACGTGAAAAGCATGCCAATGCTGCTCGTTTTAGCACCCGCACATGGATTTGTGCCAAAACGCGTTTTAGGCGTGCGTATGCATCTTTTGCTAGACGCGGATGCAGTTTTCTGCAAAACCACACGATATGCATGCAAATGGTGCTTTTTGCAGAACGCGCGTGTTGATTTCTACCAAACGACGTGAAAAGCATGCCAATGCTGCTCTTTTTAGAACCCGCACATGGATTTGTGCCAAAACGCGTTTGAAGCATGCATATGCAACTTTTGGTAGACGCGGATGCAGTTTTCTGCAAAACCACACGATATGCATGCAAATGGTGCTTTTGGCAGAACGCGCGTGTGGATTTCTACCAAACGACGTGAAAAGCATGCCAATGCTGCTCATTTTAGCACCCGCACATGGATTTGTGCCGAAACGCGTTTTAAGCATGCATATGCATCTTTTGGTTGACGCGGATGCAGTTTTCTGCAAAACCACACGATATGCATGCAAATGGTGCTTTTTGCAGAACGCGCGTGTTGATTTCTACCAAACGACGTGAAAAGCATGCCAATGCTGCTCTTTTTAGAATCCGCACATGGATTTGTGCCAAAACGCGTTTGAAGCATGCATATGCAACTTTTGGTAGACGCGGATGCAGTTTTCTGCAAAACCACACGATTTGCATGCAAATGGTGCTTTTGGCAGAACGCGCGTGTGGATTTCTACCAAACGACGTGAAAAGCATGCCAATGCTGCTCTTTTTAGAACCCGCACATGGATTTGTGCCAAAACGCGTTTTAAGCATGCATATGCAACTTTTGGTAGACGCGGATGCAGTTTTCTGCAAAACCACGGTATGCATGCAAATGGTGCTTTTGGCAGAACGCGCGTGTGGATTTCTACCAAACGACGCGAAAAGCATGCCAATGCTGCTCTTTTTAGCACCCGCACATGGATTTTTGCCGAAACGCGTTTTAACCACGCATATGCATCTTTTGGTAGACGCGGATGCAGTTTTCTGCAAAACCACACGATATGCATGCAAATGGTGCTTTTGGCAGAACGCGCGTGTAGATTTCTACCAAACGACGTGAAAAGCATGCCAATGCTGCTCATTTTAGCACCCGCACATGGATTTGTGCCGAAACGCGTTTTAAGCATGCATATGCATCTTTTGGTTGACGCGGATGCAGTTTTCTGCAAAACCACACGATATGCATGGAAATGGTGCTTTTGGCCGAACGCGCGTGTGGTTTTCTACCAAACGACGTGAAAAGCATGCCAATGCTGCTCTTTTTAGAACCCGCACATGGATTTGTACCAGAACGCGTTTTAAGCATGCATATGCATCTTTTGGTAGACGCGGATGCAGTTTTCTGCAAAACCACACGATATGCATGCAAATGGTGCTTTTGGCAGAACGCGCGTGTGGATTTCTACCAAACGACGTGAAAAGCATGCCAATGCTGCTCGTTTTAGCACCCGCACATGGATTTGTGCCAAAACGCGTTTTAGGCGTGCGTATGCATCTTTTGCTAGACGCGGATGCAGTTTTCTGCAAAACCACACGATATGCATGCAAATGGTGCTTTTTGCAGAACGCGCGTGTTGATTTCTACCAAACGACGTGAAAAGCATGCCAATGCTGCTCTTTTTAGAACCCGCACATGGATTTGTGCCAAAACGCGTTTGAAGCATGCATATGCAACTTTTGGTAGACGCGGATGCAGTTTTCTGCAAAACCACACGATATGCATGCAAATGGTGCTTTTTGCAGAACGCGCGTGTTGATTTCTACCAAACGACGTGAAAAGCATGCCAATGCTGCTCTTTTTAGAATCCGCACATGGATTTGTGCCAAAACGCGTTTGAAGCATGCATATGCAACTTTTGGTAGACGCGGATGCAGTTTTCTGCAAAACCACACGATTTGCATGCAAATGGTGCTTTTGGCAGAACGCGCGTGTGGATTTCTACCAAACGACGTGAAAAGCATGCCAATGCTGCTCTTTTTAGAACCCGCACATGGATTTGTGCCAAAACGCGTTTTAAGCATGCATATGCAACTTTTGGTAGACGCGGATGCAGTTTTCTGCAAAACCACGGTATGCATGCAAATGGTGCTTTTGGCAGAACGCGCGTGTGGATTTCTACCAAACGACGCGAAAAGCATGCCAATGCTGCTCTTTTTAGCACCCGCACATGGATTTTTGCCGAAACGCGTTTTAACCACGCATATGCATCTTTTGGTAGACGCGGATGCAGTTTTCTGCAAAACCACACGATATGCATGCAAATGGTGCTTTTGGCAGAACGCGCGTGTGGATTTCTACCAAACGACGTGAAAAGCATGCCAATGCTGCTCGTTTTAGCACCCGCACATGGATTTGTGCCAAAACGCGTTTTAGGCGTGCGTATGCATCTTTTGCTAGACGCGGATGCAGTTTTCTGCAAAACCACACGATATGCATGCAAATGGTGCTTTTTGCAGAACGCGCGTGTTGATTTCTACCAAACGACGTGAAAAGCATGCCAATGCTGCTCTTTTTAGAACCCGCACATGGATTTGTGCCAAAACGCGTTTGAACCATGCATATGCAACTTTTGGTAGACGCGGATGCAGTTTTCTGCAAAACCACACGATATGCATGCAAATGGTGCTTTTGGCAGAACGCGCGTGTGGATTTCTACCAAACGACGTGAAAAGCATGCCAATGCTGCTCATTTTAGCACCCGCACATGGATTTGTGCCGAAACGCGTTTTAAGCATGCATATGCATCTTTTGGTTGACGCGGATGCAGTTTTCTGCAAAACCACACGATATGCATGCAAATGGTGCTTTTTGCAGAACGCGCGTGTTGATTTCTACCAAACGACGTGAAAAGCATGCCAATGCTGCTCTTTTTAGAATCCGCACATGGATTTGTGCCAAAACGCGTTTGAAGCATGCATATGCAACTTTTGGTAGACGCGGATGCAGTTTTCTGCAAAACCACACGATTTGCATGCAAATGGTGCTTTTGGCAGAACGCGCGTGTGGATTTCTACCAAACGACGTGAAAAGCATGCCAATGCTGCTCTTTTTAGAACCCGCACATGGATTTGTGCCAAAACGCGTTTTAAGCATGCATATGCAACTTTTGGTAGACGCGGATGCAGTTTTCTGCAAAACCACGGTATGCATGCAAATGGTGCTTTTGGCAGAACGCGCGTGTGGATTTCTACCAAACGACGCGAAAAGCATGCCAATGCTGCTCTTTTTAGCACCCGCACATGGATTTTTGCCGAAACGCGTTTTAACCACGCATATGCATCTTTTGGTAGACGCGGATGCAGTTTTCTGCAAAACCACACGATATGCATGCAAATGGTGCTTTTGGCAGAACGCGCGTGTAGATTTCTACCAAACGACGTGAAAAGCATGCCAATGCTGCTCATTTTAGCACCCGCACATGGATTTGTGCCGAAACGCGTTTTAAGCATGCATATGCATCTTTTGGTTGACGCGGATGCAGTTTTCTGCAAAACCACACGATATGCATGGAAATGGTGCTTTTGGCCGAACGCGCGTGTGGTTTTCTACCAAACGACGTGAAAAGCATGCCAATGCTGCTCTTTTTAGAACCCGCACATGGATTTGTACCAGAACGCGTTTTAAGCATGCATATGCATCTTTTGGTAGACGCGGATGCAGTTTTCTGCAAAACCACACGATATGCATGCAAATGGTGCTTTTGGCAGAACGCGCGTGTGGATTTCTACCAAACGACGTGAAAAGCATGCCAATGCTGCTCGTTTTAGCACCCGCACATGGATTTGTGCCAAAACGCGTTTTAGGCGTGCGTATGCATCTTTTGCTAGACGCGGATGCAGTTTTCTGCAAAACCACACGATATGCATGCAAATGGTGCTTTTTGCAGAACGCGCGTGTTGATTTCTACCAAACGACGTGAAAAGCATGCCAATGCTGCTCTTTTTAGAACCCGCACATGGATTTGTGCCAAAAACGCGTTTGAAGCATGCATATGCAACTTTTGGTAGACGCGGATGCAGTTTTCTGCAAAACCACACGATATGCATGCAAATGGTGCTTTTGGCAGAACGCGCGTGTGGATTTCTACCAAACGACGTGAAAAGCATGCCAATGCTGCTCATTTTAGCACCCGCACATGGATTTGTGCCGAAACGCGTTTTAAGCATGCATATGCATCTTTTGGTGACGCGGATGCAGTTTTCTGCAAAACACACGATATGCATGCAAATGGTGCTTTTTGCAGAACGCGCGTGTTGATTTCTACCAAACGACGTGAAAAGCATGCCAATGCTGCTCTTTTTAGAATCCGCACATGGATTTGTGCCAAAACGCGTTTGAAGCATGCATATGCAACTTTTGGTAGACGCGGATGCAGTTTTCTGCAAAAACCACACGATTTGCGCATGCAAATGTGCTTTTGGCAGAACGCGCGTGTGGATTTCTACCAAACGACGTGAAAAGCATGCCAATGCTGCTCTTTTTTAGAACCCGCACATGGATTTGTGCCAAAACGCGTTTTAAGCATGCATATGCAACTTTTGGTAGACGCGGATGCAGTTTTCTGCAAAACCACGGTATGCATGCAAATGGTGCTTTTGGCAGAACGCGCGTGTGGATTTCTACCAAACGACGCGAAAAGCATGCCAATGCTGCTCTTTTTAGCACCCGCACATGGATTTTTGCCGAAACGCGTTTTAACCACGCATATGCATCTTTTGTAGACGCGGATGCAGTTTTCTGCAAAACCACACGATATGCATGCAAATGGTGCTTTTCGCAGAACGCGGGTGTGGATTTTCTACCAAACGACGTGAAAAGCATGCAATGCGGTTCATTTTAGCACCCGCACATGGATTTGTGCCGAAACGCGTTTTAAGCATGCATATGCATCTTTTGGTTGACGCGGATGCAGTTTTCTGCAAAAACCACACGATATGCATGCAAATGGTGCTTTTTGCAGAACGCGCGTGTTGATTTCTACCAAACGACGTGAAAAGCATGCCAATGCTGCTCTTTTTAGAATCCGCACATGGATTTGTGCCAAAACGCGTTTTGAAGCATGCATATGCAACTTTTGGTAGACGCGGATGCAGTTTTCTGCAAAACCACACGATTTGCATGCAAATGGTGCTTTGGCAGAACGCGCGTGTGGATTTCTACCAAACGACGTGAAAAGCATGCCAATGCTGCTCTTTTTAGAACCCGCACATGGATTTGTGCCAAAACGCGTTTTAAGCATGCATATGCAACTTTTGGTAGACGCGGATGCAGTTTTCTGCAAAACCACGGTATGCATGCAAATGGTGCTTTTGGCAGAACGCGCGTGTGGATTTCTACCAAACGACGCGAAAAGCATGCCAATGCTGCTCTTTTTAGCACCCGCACATGGATTTTTGCCGAAACGCGTTTTAACCACGCATATGCATCTTTTGGTAGACGCGGATGCAGTTTTCTGCAAAACCACACGATATGCATGCAAATGGTGCTTTTGGCAGAACGCGCGTGTGGATTTCTACCAAACGACGTGAAAAGCATGCCAATGCTGCTCATTTTAGCACCCGCACATGGATTTGTGCCGAAACGCGTTTTAAGCATGCATATGCATCTTTTGGTTGACGCGGATGCAGTTTTCTGCAAAACCACACGATATGCATGGAAATGGTGCTTTTGGCCGAACGCGCGTGTGGATTTCTACAAACGACGTGAAAAGCATGCCAATGCTGCTCATTTTAGCACCCGCACATGGGTTTGTGCCAAAACGCGTTTTAACCACGCATATGCATCTTTTGGTAGACGCGGATGCAGTTTTCTGCAAAACCACACGATATGCATGCAAATGGTGCTTTTGCAGAACGCCCGTGTGGATTTCTACCAAACGACGTGAAAAGCATGCCAATGCTGCTCATTTTAGCACCCGCACATGGATTTGTGCCGAAACGCGTTTTAAGCATGCATATGCATCTTTTGGTAGACGCGGATGCAGTTTTCTGCAAAACCACACGATATGCATGCAAATGGTGCTTTTGGCAGAACGCGCGTGTGGATTTCAACCAAACGACGTGAAAAGCATGCCAATGCTGCTCGTTTTAGGCACCCGCACATGGATTTGTGCCAAAACGCGTTTTAGGCGTGCATATGCATCTTTTGCTAGACGCGGATGCAGTTTTCTGCAAAACCACACGATATGCATGCAAATGGTGCTTTTTGCAGAACGCGCGTGTTGATTTCTACCAAACGACGTGAAAAGCATGCCAATGCTGCTCTTTTTAGAACCCGCACATGGATTTGTGCCAAAACGCGTTTGAAGCATGCATATGCAACTTTTGGTAGACGCGGATGCAGTTTTCTGCAAAACCACACGATATGCATGCAAATGGTGCTTTTGGCAGAACGCGCGTGTGGATTTCTACCAAACGACGTGAAAAGCATGCCAATGATGCTCATTTTAGCACCCGCACATGGATTTGTGCCGAAACGCGTTTTAAGCATGCATATGCATCTTTTGGTTGACGCGGATGCAGTTTTCTGCAAAACCACACGATATGCATGCAAATGGTGCTTTTTGCAGAACGCGCGTGTTGATTTCTACCAAACGACGTGAAAAGCATGCATATTGCTGCTCTTTTTAGAATCCGCACATGGATTTGTGCCAAAACGCGTTTGAAGCATGCATATGCAACTTTTGGTAGACGCGGATGCAGTTTTCTGCAAAACCACACGATTTGCATGCAAATGGTGCTTTTGGCAGAACGCGCGTGTGGATTTCTACAAACGACGTGAAAAGCATGCCAATGCTGCTCTTTTTAGAACCCGCACATGGATTTGTGCCAAAACGCGTTTTAAGCATGCATATGCAACTTTTGGTAGACGCGGATGCAGTTTTCTGCAAAACCACGGTATGCATGCAAATGGTGCTTTTGGCAGAACGCGCGTGTGGATTTCTACCAAACGACGCGAAAAGCATGCCAATGCTGCTCTTTTTAGCACCCGCACATGGATTTTTGCCGAAACGCGTTTTAACCACGCATATGCATCTTTTGGTAGACGCGGATGCAGTTTTCTGCAAAACCACACGATATGCATGCAAATGGTGCTTTTGGCAGAACGCGCGTGTGGATTTCTACCAAACGACGTGAAAAGCATGCCAATGCTGCTCATTTTAGCACCCGCACATGGATTTGTGCCGAAACGCGTTTTAAGCATGCATATGCATCTTTTGGTTGACGCGGATGCAGTTTTCTGCAAAACCACACGATATGCATGGAAATGGTGCTTTTGGCCGAACGCGCGTGTGGATTTCTACCAAACGACGTGAAAAGCATGCCAA
>NW_027226020.1:0-28903 GCF_038994185.2 Dermacentor albipictus | reverse complement strand
TATGCATGCAAATGGTGCTTTTGGCAGAACGCGCGTGTGGATTTCTACCAAACGACGTGAAAAGCATGCCAATGCCGCTCTTTTTAGCACCCGCACATAGATTTGTGCCAAAACGCGTTTTAAGCATGAATATGCAACTTTTCGTAGACGAGGATGCAGTTTTCTGCAAAACCACACGATATGCATGCAAATGACGCTTTTGGCAGAACGCGCGTGTGGATTTCTACCAAACGACGTGAAAAGCATGCCAATGCTGCTCTTTTTAGAACCCGCACATGGATTTGTGCCAAACGCGTTTTAAGCATGAATATGACACTTTTGGTAGACGAGGATGCAGTTTTCTGCAAAACCACACGATATGCATGCAAATGGTGCTATTGGCAGAACGCGCGTGTGGATTTCGACCAAACGACGTGAAAAGCATGCCAATGCTGCTCTTTTTAGAACCCGCACATGGATTTGTGCCAAAACGCGTTTTAAGCATGAATATGACACTTTTGGTAGACCAGGATGCAGTTTTCTGCAAAGCCACACGATATGCATGCAAATGGTGCTTTTGGCAGAACGCGAGTGTGTATTTCTACCAAACGACGTGAAAAGCATGCCAATGCTGCTCTTTTCAGCACCCGCACATGGATTTGTGGCAAAACGCCTTTTAAGCATGAATATGACTCTTTTGGTAGACCAGGATGCAGTTTTCTGCAAAGCCACACGATATGCATGCAAATGGTGCTTTTGGCAGAACGCGAGTGTGGATTTCTACCAAACGACGTGAAAAGCATGCCAATGCTGCTCTTTTCAGCACCCGCACATGGATTTGTGCCAAAACGCGTTTTAAGCATGAATATGACACTTTTGGTAGACGAGGATGCAGTTTTCTGCAAAACCACGCGATATGCATGCAAATGGTGCTTTTGGCAGAACGCGCGTGTGGATTTCTACCAAACGACGTGAAAAGCATGCCAATGCTGCTCTTTTAGCACCCGCACATGGATTTGTGCCAAAACGCGTTTTAAGCATGAATATGCAACTTTTGGTAGACGAGGATGCAGTTTTCTGCAAAACCACACGATATGCATGCAAATGGTGCTTTTGGCAGAACGCGCATGTGGATTTCTACCAAACGACGTGAAAAGCATGCCAATGCCGCTCTTTTTAGCACCCGCACATAGATTTGTGCCAAAACGCGTTTTAAGCATGAATATGGAACTTTTCGTAGACGAGGATGCAGTTTTCTGCAAAACCACACGATATGCATGCCAATGCCGCTCTTTTTAGCAACCGCACATATTCATGCCAAAACGCGTTTTAAGCATGAATATGCAACTTTTCGTAGACGAGGATGCAGTTTTCTGCAAAACCACACGATATGCATGCAAATGACGCTTTTGGCAGAACGCGCGTGTGGATTTCTACCAAACGACGTGAAAAGCATGCCAATGCTGCTCTTTTTAGAACCCGCACATGGATTTGTGCCAAAACGCGTTTTAAGCATGAATATGACACTTTTGGTAGACGAGGATGCAGTTTTCTGCAAAACCACACGATATGCATGCAAATGGTGCTATTGGCAGAACGCGCGTGTGGATTTCTACCAAACGACGTGAAAAGCATGCCAATGCTGCTCTTTTTAGAACCCGCACATGGATTTGTGCCAAAACGCGTTTTAAGCATGAATATGACACTTTTGGTAGACGAGGATGCAGTTTTCTGCAAAACCACACGATATGCATGCAAATGGTGCTTTTGGCAGAACGCGCGTGTGGATTTCTACCAAACGACGTGAAAAGCGTGCCAATGCTGCTCTTTTTAGAACCCGCACATGGATTTGTGCCAAAACGCGTTTTAAGCATGAATATGCAACTTTTGGTAGACGAGGATGCAGTTTTCTGCAAAACCACACGATATGCATGCAAATGGCGCTTTTGGCAGAACGCGCGTGTGGATTTCTAGCAAACGACGTGAAAAGCATGCCAATGCTGCTCTTTTTAGAACCGGCACATGGATTTGTGCCAAAACGCGTTTTAAGCATGAATATGCAACTTTTCGTAGACGAGGATGCAGTTTTCTGCAAAACCACACGATATGCATGCAAATGACGCTTTTGGCAGAACGCGCGTGTGGATTTCTACCAAACGACCTGAAACGCATGCCAATGCTGCTCTTTTTAGCACCCGCACATGGATTTGTGCCAAAACGCGTTTTAAGCATGAATATGCAACTTTTGGTAGACGAGGATGCAGTTTTCTGCAAAACCACACGATATGCATGCAAATGACGCTTTTGGCAGAACGCGCGTGTGGATTGCTACCAAACGACGCGAAAAGCATGCCAATGCTGCTCTTTTTAGCACCCGCACATGGATTTGTGCCAAAACGCGTTTTAAGCATGATTATGCAACTTCTGGTAGACGAGGTAGCAGTTTTCTGCAAAACCACACGATATGCATGCAAATGACGCTTTTGGCAGAACGCGCGTGTGGATTGCTACCAAACGACGTGAAAAGCATGCCAATGCTGCTCTTTTTAGCACCCGCACATGGATTTGTGCCAAAACGCGTTTTAAGCATGAATATGCAACTTTTGGTAGACGAGGATGCAGTTTTCTACAAAACCACACGATATGCATGCAAATGACGCTTTTGGTAGAACGCGCGTGTGGATTTCTACCAAACGACGTTAAAAGCATGCCAATGCTGCTCTTTTTAGAACCCGCACATGGATTTGTGCCAAAACGCGTTTGAAGCATGAATATGCAACTTTTGGTAGACGAGGATGTAGTTTTCTGCAAAACCACACGATATGCATGCAAATGACGCTTTTGGCAGAACGCGCGTGTGGATTTCTACCAAACGAGGTGAAAAGCATGCCAATGCTGCTCTTTTTAGAACCCGCACATGGATTTGTGCCAAAACGCGTTTTAAGCATGAATATGACACTTTTGGTAGACCAGGATGCAGTTTTCTGCAAAGCCACACGATATGCATGCAAATGGTGCTTTTGGCAGAACGCGCGTGTGGATTTCTACCAAACGACGTGAAAAGCATGCCAATGCTGCTCTTTTAGAACCCGCACATGGATTTGTGCCAAAAAGCGTTTTAAGCATGAATATGCAACTTTTGGTAGACGAGGATGCAGTTTTCTGCAAAACCACACGATATGCATGCAAATGGCGCTTTTGGCAGAACGCGCGTGTGGATTTCTACCAAACGACGTGAAAAGCATGCCAATGCTGCTCTTTTTAGAACCCGCACATGGATTTGTGCCAAAACGCGTTTTAAGCATGGATATGACACTTTTGGTAGACGAGGATGCAGTTTTCTGCAAAGCCACACGATATGCATACAAATGGTGCTTTTGGCAGAACGCGAGTGTGGATTTCTACCAAACGACGTGAAAAGCATGCCAATGCTGCTCTTTTCAGCACCCGCACATGGATTTGTGCCAAAACGCGTTTTAAGCATGAATATGACACTTTTGGTAGACCAGGATGCAGTTTTATGCAAAGCCACACGATATGCATGCAAATGGTGCTTTTGGCAGAACGCGAGTGTGGATTTCTACCAAACGACGTGAAAAGCATGCCAATGCTGCTCTTTTCAGCACCCGCACATGGATTTGTGCCAAAACGCGTTTTAAGCATGAATATCACACTTTTGGTAGACGAGGATGCAGTTTTCTGCAAAACGACGCGATATGCATGCAAATGGTGCTTTTGGCAGAACGCGCGTGTGGATTTCTACCAAACGACGTGAAAAGCATGCCAATGCTGCTCTTTTTAGCACCCGCACATGGATTTGTGCCAAAACGCGTTTTAAGCATGAATATGCAACTTTTGGTAGACGAGGATGCAGTTTTCTGCAAAACCACACGATATGCATGCAAATGACGCTTTTGGCAGAACGCGCGTGTGGATTGCTACCAAACGACGTGAAAAGCATGCCAATGCTGCTCTTTTTAGCACCCGTACATGGATTTGTGCCAAAACGCGTTTTAAGCATGAATATGCAAGTTTTGGTAGACGAGGATGCAGTTTTCTACAAAACCACACGATATGCATGCAAAAGACGCTTTTGGCAGAACGCGCGTGTGGATTTCTACCAAACGACGTGAAAAGCATGCCAATGCTGCTCTTTTTAGAACCCGCACATGGATTTGTGCCAAAACGCGTTTTAAGCATGAATATGACACTTTTGGTAGACCAGGATGCAGTTTTCTGCAAAGCCACACGATATGCATGCAAATGGTGCTTTTGGCAGAACGCGAGTGTGGATTTCTACCAAACGACGTGAAAAGCATGCCAATGCTGCTCTTTTTAGAACCCGCACAATGATTTTTGCCAAAACGCGTTTTAAGCATGAATATGACACTTTTGGTAGACGAGGATGCAGTTTTCTGCAAAACCACACGATATGCATGCAAATGACGCTTTTGGCAGAACGCGCGTGTGGATTTCTACCAAACGACGAGAAAAGCATGCCAATGCTGCTCTTTTTCTAACCCGCACATGGATTTGTGCCAAAAAGCGTTTTAAGCATGAATATGCAACTTTTGGTCGACGCGGATGCAGTTTTCTGCAAAACCACACGATATGCATGCAAATGGTGCTTTTGGCAGAACGCGCATGTGGATTTCTACCAAACGACGTGAAAAGCATGCCAATGCCGCTCTTTTTAGCACCCGCACATAGATTTGTGCCAAAACGCGTTTTAAGCATGAATATGGAACTTTTCGTAGACGAGGATGCAGTTTTCTGCAAAACCACACGATATGCATGCCAATGCCGCTCTTTTTAGCAACCGCACATATTCATGCCAAAACGCGTTTTAAGCATGAATATGCAACTTTTCGTAGACGAGGATGCAGTTTTCTGCAAAACCACACGATATGCATGCAAATGACGCTTTTGGCAGAACGCGCGTGTGGATTTCTACCAAACGACGTGAAAAGCATGCCAATGCTGCTCTTTTTAGAACCCGCACATGGATTTGTGCCAAAACGCGTTTTAAGCATGAATATGACACTTTTGGTAGACGAGGATGCAGTTTTCTGCAAAACCACACGATATGCATGCAAATGGTGCTATTGGCAGAACGCGCGTGTGGATTTCTACCAAACGACGTGAAAAGCATGCCAATGCTGCTCTTTTTAGAACCCGCACATGGATTTGTGCCAAAACGCGTTTTAAGCATGAATATGACACTTTTGGTAGACGAGGATGCAGTTTTCTGCAAAACCACACGATATGCATGCAAATGGTGCTTTTGGCAGAACGCGCGTGTGGATTTCTACCAAACGACGTGAAAAGCGTGCCAATGCTGCTCTTTTTAGAACCCGCACATGGATTTGTGCCAAAACGCGTTTTAAGCATGAATATGCAACTTTTGGTAGACGAGGATGCAGTTTTCTGCAAAACCACACGATATGCATGCAAATGGCGCTTTTGGCAGAACGCGCGTGTGGATTTCTAGCAAACGACGTGAAAAGCATGCCAATGCTGCTCTTTTTAGAACCGGCACATGGATTTGTGCCAAAACGCGTTTTAAGCATGAATATGCAACTTTTCGTAGACGAGGATGCAGTTTTCTGCAAAACCACACGATATGCATGCAAATGACGCTTTTGGAAGAACGCGCGTGTGGATTTCTACCAAACGACGTGAAACGCATGCCAATGCTGCTCTTTTTAGCACCCGCACATGGATTTGTGCCAAAACGCGTTTTAAGCATGAATATGCAACTTTTGGTAGACGAGGATGCAGTTTTCTGCAAAACCACACGATATGCATGCAAATGACGCTTTTGGCAGAACGCGCGTGTGCATTGCTACCAAACGACGCGAAAAGCATGCCAATGCTGCTCTTTTTAGCACCCGCACATGGATTTGTGCCAAAACGCGTTTTAAGCATGATTATGCAACTTTTGGTAGACGAGGATGCAGTTTTCTGCAAAACCACACGATATGCATGCAAATGACGCTTTTGGCAAAACGCGCGTGTGGATTGCTACCAAACGACGTGAAAAGCATGCCAATGCTGCTCTTTTGAGCACCCGCACATGGATTTGTGCCAAAACGCGTTTTAAGCATGAATATGCAACTTTTGGTAGACGAGGATGCAGTTTTCTACAAAACCACACGATATGCATGCAAATGACGCTTTTGGTAGAACGCGCGTGTGGATTTCTACCAAACGACGTTAAAAGCATGCCAATGCTGCTCTTTTTAGAACCCGCACACGGATTTGTGCCAAAACGCGTTTTAAGCATGAATATGCAACTTTTGGTAGACGAGGATGTAGTTTTCTGCAAAACCACACGATATGCATGCAAATGACGCTTTTGGCAGAACGCGCGTGTGGATTTCTACCAAACGACGTGAAAAGCATGCCAATGCTGCTCTTTTTAGAACCCGCACATGGATTTGTGCCAAAACGCGTTTTAAGCATGAATATGACACTTTTGGTAGACCAGGATGCAGTTTTCTGCAAAGCCACACGATATGCATGCAAATGGTGCTTTTGGCAGAACGCGCGTGTGGATTTCTACCAAACGACGTGAAAAGCATGCCAATGCTGCTCTTTTTAGAACCCGCACATGGATTTGTGCCAAAACGCGTTTTAAGCATGAATATGCAACTTTTGGTAGACGAGGATGCAGTTTTCTGCAAAACCACACGATATGCATGCAAATGGCGCTTTTGGCAGAACGCGCGTGTGGATTTCTACCAAACGACGTGAAAAGCATGCCAATGCTGCTCTTTTTAGAACCCGCACATGGATTTGTGCCAAAACGCGTTTTAAGCATGAATATGACACTTTTGGTAGACGAGGATGCAGTTTTCTGCAAAACCACACGATATGCATGCAAATGGTGCTTTTTGCAGAACGCGCGTGTGGATTTCTACCAAACGACGTGAAAAGCATGCCAATGCTGCTCTTTTTATCACCCGCACATGGATTTGTGCCAAAACGCGTTTTAAGTATGAATATGCAACTTTTGGTAGACGAGGATGCAGTTTTCTGCAAAACCACACGATATGCATGCAAATGACGCTTTTGGCAGAACGCGCGTGTGGATTTCTACCAAACGACGTGAAAAGCATGCCAATGCTGCTCTTTTTAGAACCCGCACATGGATTTGTGCCAAAACGCGTTTTAAGCATGAATATGACACTTTTGGTAGACGAGGATGCAGTTTTCTGCAAAACCACACGATATGCATGCAAATGGCGCTTTTGGCAGAACGCGCGTGTGGATTTCTACCAAACGACGTGAAAAGCATGCCAATGCTGCTCTTTTAGAACCCGCACATGGATTTGTGCCAAAACGCGTTTTAAGCATGAATATGACACTTTTGGTAGACGAGGATGCAGTTTTCTGCAAAACCACACGATATGCATGCAAATGGTGCTTTTGGCAGAACGCGCGCGTGGATTTCTACCAAACGACGTGAAAAGCATGCCAATGCTGCTCTTTTTAGCACCCGCACATGGATTTGTGCCAAAACGCGTTTTAAGCATGAATATGCAACTTTTGGTAGACGAGGATGCAGTTTTCTGCAAAACCACACCATATGCATGCAAATGACGCTTTTGGCAGAACGCGCGTGTGGATTTCTACCAAACGACGTGAAAAGCATGCCAATGCTGCTCTTTTTAGAACCCGCACATGGATTTGTGCCAAAACGCGTTTTAAGCATGAATATGACACTTTTGGTAGACGAGGATGCAGTTTTCTGCAAAACCACACGATATGCATGCAAATGGTGCTTTTGGCAGAACGCGCGTGTGGATTTCTACCAAACGACGTGAAAAGCATGCCAATGCTGCTCTTTTTAGCACCCGCACATGGATTTGTGCCAAAACGCGTTTTAAGCATGAATATGAGACTTTTGGTAGACGAGGATGCAGTTTTCTGCAAAACCACACGATATGCATGCAAATGACGCTTTGGCAGAACGCGCGTGTGGATTTCTACCAAACGACGTGAAAAGCATGCCAATGCTGCTCTTTTAGAACCCGCACATGGATTTGTGCCAAAACGCGCTTTAAGCATGAATATGACACTTTTGGTAGACGAGGATGCAGTTTTCTGCAAAACCACACGATATGCATGCAAATGGTGCTTTTGGCAGAACACGCGTGTGGATTACTACCAAACGACGTGAAACGCATGCCAATGCTGCTCTTTTTAGAACCCGCACATGGATTTGTGCCAAAACGCGTTTTAAGCATGAATATGACACTTTTGGTAGACGAGGATGCAGTTTTCTGCAAAACCACACGATATGCATGCAAATGGTGCTTTTGGCAGAACGCGCGTGTGGATTTCTACCAAACGACGTGAAAAGCATGCCAATGCTGCTCTTTTTAGCACCCGCACATGGATTTGTGCCAAAACGCGTTTTAAGCATGAATATGCAACTTTTTGTAGACGAAGATGCAGTTTTCTGCAAAACCACACGATGTGCATGCAAATGACGCTTTTGGCAGAACGCGCGTGTGGATTTCTACCAAACGACGTGAAAAGCATGCCAATGCTGCTCTTTTTAGCACCCGCACATGGATTTGTGCCAAAACGCGTTTTAAGCATGATTATGCAACTTTTGGTAGACGAGCATGCAGTTTTCTGCAAAGCCACACGATATGCATGCAAATGACGCTTTTGGCAGAACGCGCGTGTGGATTTCTACCAAACGACGTTAAAAGCATGCCAATGCTGCTCTTTTTAGAACCCGCACATGGATTTGTGCCAAAACGCGTTTTAAGCATGAATATGCAACTTTTGGTAGACGAGGATGCAGTTTTCTGCAAAACCACACGATATGCATGCAAATGACGCTTTTGGCAGAACGCGCGTGTGGATTTCTACCAAACGACGTTAAAAGCATACCAATGCTGCTCTTTTAGAACCCGCACATGGATTTGTGCCAAAACGCGTTTTAAGCATGAATATGCAACTTTTGGTAGACGAGGATGCAGTTTTCTGCAAAACCACACGATATGCATGCAAATGGTGTTTTTGGCAGAACGCGCGTTTGGATTTCTACCAAACGACGTGAAAAGCATGCCAATGCTGCTCTTTTTAGAACCCGCACATGGATTTGTGCCAAAACGTGTTTTAAGCATGAATATGACACTTTTGGTAGAGGAGGATGCAGTTTTCTGCAAAACCACACGATATGCATGCAAATGGTGCTTTTGGCAGAACGCGAATGTGGATTTCTACCAAACGATGTGAAAAGCATGCCAATGCTGCTCTTTTTAGCACCCGCACATGGATTTGTGCCAAAACGCGTTTTAAGCATGAATATGCAACTTTTGGTAGACGAGGATGCAGTTTTCTGCAAAACCACACGATATGCATGCAAATTACGCTTTTGGCAGAACGCGCGTGTGGATTGCTACCAAACGACGTGAAAAGCATGCCAATGCTGCTCTTTTTAGCACCCGCACATGGATTTGTGCCAAAACGCGTTTTAAGCATGAATATGCAAGTTTTGGTAGACGAGGATGCAGTTTTCTGCAAAGCCACACGATATGCATGCAAATGGTGCTTTTGGCAGAACGCGAGTGTGGATTTCTACCAAACGACGTGAAAAGCATGCCAATGCTGCTCGTTTCAGCACCCGCACATGGATTTGTGCCAAAACGCGTTTTAAGCATGAATATGCAACTTTTGGTAGACGAGGATGCAGTTTCTGCAAAACCACACGATATGCATGCAAATGACGCTTTTGGCAGAACGCGCGTGTGGATTTCTACCAAACGACGTGAAAAGCATGCCAATGCTGCTCTTTTTATAACCCGCACATGGATTTGTGCCAAAAAGCGTTTTAAGCATGAATATGCAACTTTTGGTAGACGCGGATGCAGTTTTCTGCAAAACCACACGATATGCATGCAAATGGTGCTTTTGGCAGAACGCGCATGTGGATTTCTACCAAACGACGTGAAAAGCATGCCAATGCTGCTCTTTTTAGCACCCGCACATAGATTTGTGCCAAAACGCGTTTTAAGCATGAATATGCAACTTTTCGTAGACGAGGATGCAGTTTTCTGCAAAACCACACGATATGCATGCAAATGACGCTTTTGGCAGAACGCGCGTGTGGATTGCTACCAAACGACGTGAAAAGCATGCCAATGCTGCTCTTTTTAGAACCCGCACATGGATTTGTGCCAAAACGCGTTTTAAGCATGAATATGCAACTTTTGGTAGACGAGGATGCAGTTTTCTACAAAACCACACGATATGCATGAAAATGACGCTTTTGGCAGAACGCGCGTGTGGATTTCTACCAAACGACGTTAAAAGCATGCCAATGCTGCTCTTTTTAGAGCCCGCACATGGATTTGTGCCAAAACGCGTTTTAAGCATGAATATGCAACTTTTGGTAGACGAGGATGCAGTGTTCTGCAAAACCACACGATATGCATGCAAATGGCGCTTTTGGCAGAACGCGCGTGTGGATTTCTACCAAACGACGTGAAAAGCATGCCAATGCTGCTCTTTTTAGAACCCGCACATGGATTTGTGCCAAAACGCGTTTTAAGCATGAATATGACACTTTTGGTAGACGAGGATGCAGTTTTCTGCAAAACCACACGATATGCATGCAAATGGTGCTTTTTGCAGAACGCGCCTGTGGATTTCTACCAAACGACGTGAAAAGCATGCCAATGCTGCTCTTTTTAGCACCCGCACATGGATTTGTGCCAAAACGCGTTTTAAGCATGAATATGCAACTTTTGGTAGACGAGGATGCAGTTTTCTGCAAAACCACACGATATGCATGCAAATGACGCTTTTGGCAGAACGCGCGTGTGGATTTCTACCAAACGACGTGAAAAGCATGCCAATGCTGCTCTTTTTAGCACCCGCACATGGATTTGTGCCAAAACGCGTTTAGAGCATGAATATGCAACTTTTGGTAGACGAGGATGCAGTTTTCTTCAAAACCACACGATATGCATGCAAATGACGCTTTTGGCAGAACGCGCGTGTGGATTTCTACCAAACGACGTGAAAAGCATGCCAATGCTGCTCTTTTTAGAACCCGCACATGGATTTGTGCCAAAACGCGTTTTTAGCATGAATATGACACTTTTGGTAGAAGAGGATGCAGTTTTCTGCAAAACCACACGATATGCATGCAAATGGTCCTTTTGGCAGAACGCGCGTGTGGATTTCTACCAAACGACGTGAAAAGCATGCCAATGCTGCTCTTTTTAGCACCCGCACATGGATTTGTGCCAAAACGCGTTTTAAGCATGAATATGCAACTTTTGGTAGACGAGGATGCAGTTTTCTTCAAAACCACACGATATGCATGCAAATGACGCTTTTGGCAGAACGCGCGTGTGGATTTCTACCAAACGACGTGAAAAGCATGCCAATGCTGCTCTTTTTAGAACCCGCACATGGATTTGTGCCAAAACGCGTTTTTAGCATGAATATGACACTTTTGGTAGAAGAGGATGCAGTTTTCTGCAAAACCACACGATATGCATGCAAAAGGTCCTTTTGGCAGAACGCGCGTGTGGATTTCTACCAAACGACGTGAAAAGCATGCCAATGCTGCTCTTTTTAGAACCCGCACATGGATTTGTGCAAAACGCGTTTTAAGCATGAATATGACACTTTTGGTAGACGAGGATGCAGTTTTCTGCAAAACCACACGATATGCATGCAAATGGTGCTTTTGGCAGAACGCGCGCGTGGATTTCTACCAAACGACGTGAAAAGCATGCCAATGCTGCTCTTTTTAGCACCCGCACATGGATTTGTGCCAAAACGCGTTTTAAGCATGAATATGCAACTTTTGGTAGACGAGGATGCAGTTTTCTGCAAAACCACACCATATGCATGCAAATGACGCTTTTGGCAGAACGCGCGTGTGGATTTCTACCAAACGACGTGAAAACCATGCCAATGCTGCTCTTTTTAGAACCCGCACATGGATTTGTGCCAAAACGCGTTTTAAGCATGAATATGACACTTTTGGTAGACGAGGATGCAGTTTTCTGCAAAACCACACGATATGCATGCAAATGACGCTTTTGGCAGAACGCGCGTGTGGATTTCTACCAAACGACGTGAAAAGCATGCCAATGCTGCTCTTTTTAGAACCCGCACATGGATTTGGGCCAAAACGCGCTTTAAGCATGAATATGACACTTTTGGTAGACGAGGATGCAGTTTTCTGCAAAACCACACGATATGCATGCAAATGGTGCTTTTGGCAGAACACGCGTGTGGATTACTACCAAACGACGTGAAATGCATGCCAATGCTGCTCTTATTAGAACCCGCACGTGGATTTGTGCCAAAACGCGTTTTAAGCATGAATATGACACTTTTGGTAGACGAGGATGCAGTTTTCTGCAAAACCACACGATATGCATGCAAATGGTGCTTTTGGCAGAACGCGCGTGTGGATTTCTACCAAACGACGTGAAAAGCATGCCAATGCTGCTCTTTTTAGCACCCGCACATGGATTTGTGCAAAACGCGTTTTAAGCATGAATATGACACTTTTGGTAGACGAGGATGCAGTTTTCTGCAAAACCACACGATAAGCATGCAAATGGTGCTTTTGGCAGAACGCGCGTGTGGATTTCTACCAAACGACGTGAAAAGCATGCCAATGCTGCTCTTTTTAGAACCCGCACATGTATTTGTGCCAAAACGCGTTTTAAGCATGAATATGCACCTTTTCGTAGACGAGGATGCAGTTTTCTACAAAACCACACGATATGCATGCAAATGACGTTTTTGGCAGAACGCGCGTGTGGATTTCTACCAAACGACGCGAAAAGCATGCCAATGCGTCTCTTTTTAGAACCCGCACATGGATTTGTGCCAAAACGCGTTTTAAGCATGAATATGACACTTTTGGTAGACGAGGATGCAGTTTTCTGCAAAAGCACACGATATGCATGCAAATGGTGCTTTTGGCAGAAGGCGCGTGTGGATTTCTACCAAACGACGTGAACAGCATGCCAATGCTGCTCTTTTTAGAACCCGCACATGGATTTGTGCCAAAACGCGTTTTAAGCATGAATATGACACTTTTGGTAGACGAGGATGCAGTTTTCTGCAAAACCACACGATATGCATGCAAATGGTGCTTTTGGCAGAACGCGCGTGTGGATTTCTACCAAACGACGTGAAAAGCATGCCAATGCTGCTCTTTTTAGCACCCGCACATGGATTTGTGCCAAAACGCGTTTTAAGCATGAATATGCAACTTTTGGTAGACGAGGATGCAGTTTTCTGCAAAACCACATGATATGCATGCAAATGACGCTTTTGGCAGAACGCGCGTGTGGATTTCTACCAAACGACGTGAAAAGCATGCCAATGCTGCTCTTTTTGGAACCCGCACATGGATTTGTGCCAAAAGCGTTTTAAGCATGAATATGACACTTTTGGTAGACGAGGATGCAGTTTTCTGCAAAACCACACGATATGCATGCAAATGGTGCTTTTGGCAGAACGCGCGTGTGGATTTCTACCAAACGACGTGAAAAGCATGCCAATGCTGCTCTTTTTAGAACGCGCACATGGATTTGTGCCAAAACGCGTTTTAATCATGAATATGACACTTTTGGTAGACGAGGATGCAGTTTTCTGCAAAACCACGCGATATGCATGCAAATGGTGCTTTTGGCAGAACGCGCGTGTGGATTTCTACCAAACGACGTGAAAAGCATGCCAATGCTGCTCTTTTTAGCACCCGCACATGGATTTGTGCCAAAACGCGTTTTAAGCATGAATATGCAACTTTTCGTAGACGAGGATGCAGTTTTCTGTAAAACCACACGATATGCATGCAAATGACGCTTTTCGCAGAACGCGCCTGTGGATTTCTACCAAACGACGTGAAAAGCATGCCAATGCTGCTTTTTTTGCACCCGCACATGGATTTGTGCCAAAACGCGTTTTAAGCATGAATATGCAACTTTTGGTAGTCGAGGATGCAGTTTTCTGCAAAACCACACGATATGCATGCAAATGACGCTTTTGGCAGAACGCGCGTGTGGATTTCTACCAAACGACGTGAAAAGCATGCCAATGCTGCTCTTTTTAGAACCCGCACATGGATTTGTGCCAAAACGCGTTTTAGCATGAATATGCAACTTTTGGTAGACGAGGATGCAGTTTTCTGTAAAACCACACGATATGCCTGCAAATGACGCTTTTCGCAGAACGCGCGTGTGGATTTCTACCAAACGACGTGAAAAGCATGCCAATGCTGCTCTTTTTAGAACCCGCACATGGATTTGTGCCAAAACGCGTTTTAAGCATGAATATGACACTTTTGGTAGACGAGGATGCACTTTTCTGCAAAACCACACGATATGCATGCAAATGGTGCTTTTGGCAGAACGCGCGTGTGGATTTCTACCAAACGACGTGAAAAGCATGCCAATGCTGCGCTTTTTAGAACCCGCACATGGATTTGTGCCAAAAGCGTTTTAAGCATGAATATGACACTTTTGGTAGACGAGGATGCAGTTTTCTGCAAAACCACACGATATGCATGCAAATGGTGCTTTTGGCAGAACGCGCGTGTGGATTTCTACCAAACGACGTGAAAAGCATGCCAATGCTGCTCTTTTTAGCACCCGCACATGGATTTGTGCCAAAACGCGTTTTATGCATGAATATGGAACTTTTGGTAGACGAGGATGCAGTTTTCTGCAAAACCACGCGATATGCATGCAAATGGTGCTTTTGGCAGAACGCGCGTGTGGATTTCTACCAAACGACGTGAAAAGCATGCCAATGCTGCTCTTTTTAGCACCCGCACATGGATTTGTGCCAAAACGCGTTTTAAGCATGAATATGCAACTTTTGGTAGACGAGGATGCAGTTTTCTGCAAAACCACACGATATGCATGCAAATGACGCTTTTGGCAGAACGCGCGTGTGGATTTCTACCAAACGACGTGAAAAGCATGCCAATGCTGCTCTTTTTAGAACCCGCACATGGATTTGTGCCAAAACGCGTTTTAAGCATGAATATGCAACTTTTGGTAGACGAGGATGCAGTTTTCTGTAAAACCACACGATATGCATGCAAATGACGCTTTTCGCAGAACGCGCGTGTGGATTTCTACCAAACGACGTGAAAAGCATGCCAATGCTGCTCTTTTTAGCACCCGCACATGGATTTGTGCCAAAACGCGTTTTAAGCATGAATATGCAACTTTTGGCAGACGAGGATGCAGTTTTCTGCAAAACCACACGATATGCATGCAAATGACGCTTTTGGCAGAACGCGCGTGTGGATTTCTACCAAACGACGTGAAAAGCACGCCAATGCTGCTCTTTTTAGCACCCGCACATGGATTTGTGCCAAAATGCGTTTTAAGCATGAATATGCAACTTTTGGTAGACGAGGATGCAGTTTTCTGCAAAACCACACGATATGCATGCAAATGGTGCTTTTGGCAGAACGCGCGTATGGATTTCTACCAAACGACGTGAAAAGCATGCCAATGCTGCTCTTTTTAGAACCCGCACTTGGATTTGTGCCAAAACGCGTTTTAAGCATGAATATGACACTTTTGGTAGACGAGGATGCAGTTTTCTGCAAAACCACACGATATGCATGCAAATGACGCTTTTGGCAGAACGCGCGTGTGGATTTCTACCAAACGACGTTAAAAGCATGCCAATGCTGCTCTTTTTAGAACCCGCACATGGATTTGTGCCAAAACGCGTTTTAAGCATGAATATGCAACTTTTGGTAGACGAGGATGCAGTTTTCTGCAAAACCACACGATATGCATGCAAATGACGCTTTTGGCAGAACGCGCGTGTGGATTTCTACCAAACGACGTGAAAAGCATGCCAATGCTGCTCTTTTTAGAACCCGCACATGGATTTGTGCCAAAACGCGTTTTAAGCATGAATATGACACTTTTGTTATTCCAGGATGCAGTTTTCTGCAAAGCCACACGATATGCATGCAAATGGTGCTTTTGGCAGAACGCGAGTGTGGATTTCTACCAAACGACGTGAAAAGCATGCCAATGCTTTTCACGTCGTTGGTAGAAATCCACACTCGCGTTCTGCCAAAAGCACCATTTGCATGCATATCGTGTGGCTTTGCAGAAAACTGCATCCTGGTCTACCAAAAGTGTCATATTCATGCTTAAAACGCGTTTTGGCACAAATCCATGTGCGGGTGCTGAAAAGAGCAGCATTGGCATGCTTTTCACGTCGTTTGGTAGAAATCCACATTCGCGTTCTGCCAAAAGCACCATTTGCATGCATATCGTGTGGCTTTGCAGAAAACTGCATCCTGGTCTACCAAAAGTGTCATATTCACCGTCTGGTGCAAGTGTCTACCAGACACTTGCACGAGCGCTCGCGCAAGTGTCTGGCCGGCCGGCGGAATCGGGCTGCTGCTTTTTGCTTCTAAACTCAGGTATTTCGCATTCGGCACATCTAAATTTTATCAGGGGTTGTTTTTAAACATATAGGGCCATCATTCGTCGCGAAAACCGGGCGGGAAAGGGATTTTTTTTTGAATTCTGAGTGCTTCTTTGCTCGGCCGGCCATCGGGCACAAGATGGCCAAGGCTCATACCTCTTGAGCCTGAGCCTGGCCATGTCAACCACCGCCCGAGACCATACGGTCTCGCCGTCCCCGCCTGCAACGGCCAGCGCAGGTGCGTCGCCGATATCGGTGTTTTCCGATGCCGGCGACGACATCCTCGCGGCAGTCGCGTTTCAGGAGGAGCCCTCGGACCGGCCCGCGCCGCCTGCGGCGGGTGACGAAGAAGATCGTCTGTCATCGGTCTCCCAGACGACCGCGGTGGCGTCTCCCGCGCTCGCGAGCGACCGCGGCGCGCGGGGGCGGGCTCGCCTGAAGGACCTCGAGACGGAGATCATGGCCTACTTGGTGAACACCTCGAACAAGGTCCCGGTCGCGGCGCGCCACTTCATCGTGGGTTACCTGTCCGAGATCGTTCAAATGTACTCCGACCTGCGTTCGGACATGTCGGAGGAGCGGGGCGCGGCCGTCGCCCTGCGCGGCGAGCTGATCGAGGCGCGCCGGGAGCTGGCGGCGCTGCAGCGGCGGGTCATCGTCGCCGAGGGCCGCCTCGACGGCTCCATCGTGACGGCGCCCGGCCCGGGTGGTGCGGGGCGCCTTTTCGACGCGTCCGCGGCGGCTGCCGGCTCGGGCCCTAGTGGTCCGACTGCGGCGGCGGGCGCCGTCAGCTACGCCGCGGCGCTGGGGGCGTCGCCCGCGGCGGGGACGGGCGGCGTCGGACCGGCCGTGGCGACGGGCGCTGGGGGCGCGCGGACCGCGCCTACTTTCGAACACGTGGCATTCCTGACGCCCACGGCCCCGACGACGACACCGGCGCGGGACGCCTTGCGATTACTCAAGACCAACATCGACCCGGCCGCCAAAAACATCGGACAAGTCACGCTGAGGCACACCAGGTATGGCCTGACGGTTTTTTCGCACGCGCGCGAATCCATCGACAACCTAAAGGCGGCCATAGCAGATAACTCGGTGACGCGCTCCTCGCTGCTAGTTCGCGTCGGCGAAAAGCGCAACCCGCATGTCAAGTTTAGCGGGGTCGACCCGGACGTAGCGCCGGACGAGTTTATCCGCGTCCTGAACGAGAGGAACCCGGGCCTCGACCTGGACGTCGCCGCGTGCAAAGTGCGCGTGACGTACAGGGAGCGGTCCGGCACGTGTGCCTACGTCGCGGAGGTAGACCCGCGCGCGTTCGAGCGCATCATGCAGCGGCCCCGGTTATCCGTAGGCTGGACGGCGGTACGGGCGGTGGAGGATTTACACGTGCCTACGTGCACGTTCTGCGCCTCCTACGGGCACGGCAGAACGACGTGCCCGCACAAGGAGGACGCCTCGAAGGCGGTGTGTATGAAGTGTTGCGGCAACCACCTAGCCGTGACGTGCCGCGTGCAGATGGGACAGCCGGAGGTGTGCTGTAACGAGTGTAAAAAGGCCGGCCGCGAGGCGTCCCACCCCGCGGGCTTCCCCGAGTGCCCCATCCGCATGGAGCGGGTGGCTCGCCTCAGGGCCCGCACCAACTACGGCCCCCCGCGATAGAGCGGCGCGGGCGGCCGCGTGAGGGGGGGAGCCGCGGCCCTGGGGGAGCGGAGGGGGCCGGCGACGCGATCCGCGTATGTCAACTGACGCTCGATCACGTCCGCCGCGCGACGCGCGACGACGCTGCTGACGGACCACATGGCGCGCGAGGGCTGCGTACTCGCGGCCGTCATGGATCCCTACACGCAGCGGGGCCAGCTCCCGAAGCTTCCGCCGCACTACCAGTCGTACGCGGCGGCTGACGGCCCGCTGTGTGCGATCGTCGTGCGCCGGCCGCCTTTCGACGTTTTCTCGACGCACGTGTCGCGGCTGGTAGTGGCGGTGGAGTGCTCGTCGCCCGACCTCGCGATTACGGTCGTGGCCGCGTACGCGCCGCCCCACAGGACGATGGACGACGTCTTCGAACATCTCGCGCACGCCCTTGACCGTTGTCGCACGCCCGACATTTTGGTCATGGGCGACTTCAACGCGCACAGCGTCCTGTGGGGCCCTCGCGAGGGAGACGACAGGGGCACTCGGCTCATCGAGTTCGCGGCGGCTGCGGGCCTCGTGATCATCAACGACGCGTCCTCGCCACCGACGTATGTTACAAAATACGTCGATAGCTGGATCGATGTGACCCTCGCGTCGCCGACGCTCGTGCGACGCGGATGCACGTGGCGTGTCTCCGACCAGGAGACGCTGTCAGAACACCGACGATTAGATATCACCGTCCGCACCGGCGCGAGCGCGACTGGCAGGCGCCTCACCGCCTACGGCAGGCGACTATGGTTAGAGGCTATCCGCAACTCGCGGTGGTTCGCGAGCGCGGCAGGCGCGGACATCGCCTCGCCGGCCGCCCTGGACGCGGTTCTCGCGACTTTTTATAAGGTCATCGATCGCGAGCGCGTCAAACAACTGCGGCCGGCGCGCGAGCGGAGCGGGGCGGGCGGCCAGTCGTGGTGGACGCCCGAGCTGAACGGCCGACGCAAGCAGGTCAACGCGATGCGGCGCCGTTTTCAGCGGTGTCGCTGCGATCAACTGCGAGCCCTCTTTCGCATGGACTACAGCAGGGCGCTAGCGCAGTACCGCCGGGAGGTGGCGCGTGCGAAGGAGGCGGCGGAAAGGGAGGTCTGCGACCGGTGCAGCCGGCGGTCAATTTTTCAGGCCCCCTTCCGCCTGGCTTTCGGGGACGCCCGATCACATGTAATGCTGCCTCCATTGACGAGGCCGGACGGCGGCCGGACGGCGAGCGTCCTCGAGTCGGCCTCCCTTCTGCTCGACCATCTTTTCGAGCGCGACAGGATCGAGACGGACGCGCCCGCGCACGCCGAGATTCGCGCGGCGGTTGGCCAGCCGTACGCCACGGTCGAGGGCGAGCGGCCGTTCTCACAGGGAGAGATCCAGGCCGTGCTCGACAGAATGCCGCGCAGCTCCGCGCCGGGTCCGGATGGCCTAACGACCGAGGTCGTCTGCGACATATTCGCCGCGCACCCGCGTTTCGCGTGCATGATCATGAACGCGACGCTGTGGTTGGGGTACTTCCCCAGGACATGGAGGAAGGGCAGATTGATCTTCATCCAAAAGCCTGGCAAGCCGGCGGATTCGCCGAGCTCATATCGCCCGATCTGCATGACCTCCATCCTGGGGAAGGTGCTCGAGCGACTCTTACAGGGCAGGCTCTATTATTTCGCCTCGTCGCGCGGTCATGTACACCCGCACCAGTACGGGTTCACTCACGGACGGTGCGCGGTGATGGCGCTGCACGCGTTATACGAGTATATCCGGCGCTACAAAGCCGAGGGCACGCCTGTGGTGCTGATGTCCCTGGACTTCCGGGGCGCCTTTGACAGCGTGTGGCACCCCCTCGTCACCAAATACTTCAGGGACCGCGGCTGTCCGGCCAACCTGGTCGAACTGCTCGGGTCGTTTCTCGCGGACCGCACCGTCGAATACACGTCACACGCTGGTTCGGTTTCGGCCGAGACGTCGATCGGCAGTCCGCAGGGGTCGCCCATCTCCCCGCTCCTGTGGAACGTGGTTGTGGACGGGCTCCTTCGGTTGCCGATGCCGCCCGGGGTGCGGGTACAGGCTTATGCCGATGACACCATTGTACTCGTGCCGGGGAAGAACAGGGCGCGCGTCATGGAGGCCGCGGCGGAGGCGATACGTCGCATCGAGCAGTGGACGACCGACTGCAAGCTCGCGCTCAACGGCGATAAAACGTTCTGTGTCCTCTTCTCCTTAGGGAAGGGGGGCATGGAAAAGAGCCACCCGACCATCCGGTTGCGGGGCAGTTCGAGGGGGCTGCCATTTCGCTCGTCAGTCAAGCTCCTGGGCGTGGTGGTGGACAGGCGCCTGTCCTTTTTCGAGCACGCCGAGCACCTGCAGCGGAAGGCGGAGACGCTCGCCATCAAGTCTCTGTCCTTCATGCGCATGCACACCGCTGTGGACTCCGCCCTGCGGCGCCGCCTATACCGACAGGTACTCCTACCGGCGGTGGCGTATGCGTCCCCCATATGGTGGTCATCGTCGCCCGATTGCCGGCTCAAGGCCCGCATGACCGCGGTGCAGCGCACCATGCTACTAGCGATCACGGGGGCGTATCGCACCAAGCGGACGGCTTCGCTGCAGGTGCTCGCCAACCAGCCGCCCATCGGGCTGGAGCTCGACAGGCTGAACGCGGAATTCACCCTGTTCCGCCTGCGCCGTTCGGTCACGTTCGGGGCACACACCTTCGCGCCCGACGAGGTACAGTACCCGCACGATGTCTGGGCTGCCCACCCATCGGAGGCGTGTGGGTATCCCTTCGCGCGGCTTGAAGTCGCGGCGGCTCGCGCGTGGTCGTCGGCGCCGGGCACACACGTATACACCGACGGATCCCACACGTCGCGGTCCGCGGGCGCGGCGGTGGTGGTGTTGAGGCCGCGGGGTTCGATAGTCGCCGTTAGAAAATTCCGCCTCACGATCGCCTCGAGCGCCTATTGCGCCGAGGTGATAGCGCTCGCCGAGGCTCTCAATTATTTAGAGACACACGCGTGGGAGCCTCCGGCGCACATTTACGTAGATAATCTATCGCTGCTCGCCGCGCTGAGCAGCGTGATTACTCGAGACGCGCGCGTAGCGAGTATTAAGGGAGCGCTGGACCGTCTGCAGAGACGGGGCGCCTTGTTGCTATTCCACGTGCCCGCCCATCGGGGCATCTTTGGGAACGAGTTGGCAGACATGGCGGCGAGTTCTGCGGCGACCTCGGGCGTGGACCGAAGGTCGCACCGGTCCTTCCGGGTAGTGAGGGCCGCGTTCTCGGCCACCGTGCGGGCACGATGGGCCGTGGAGTGGCGTGGGGAGCACTCCGACACCGAACTCTTCAAGTGGGTGCCGGACATCGCTCAAATACCACGGGACTTTCCGCCACCTCGGCGGCTGGCTTGTCTCCTCACCGCCCACGGAAGGTTTCCATATTACTTCCAGCGCTTCCGCATCTCGCAGGACGCGCGCTGCCCTTGCGGGGCGCCATGCCGAGACGCGCGACACTTTTTCGGGAGCTGCGCATTGACGGCCGATGTTATGGCCCGGATACGGGAGTCTGGCGGTGCTCTCGCGACGAGCGATTACCCGCGCCTCCTCCGGAACCGGACGGCATGCTTGCTACTGGCGGAGATGGTCGGGATCGTGAGCGATCGCATGCCCGACCAGGGCGGGGTCGGGGTGGCGCCGGACGCGTGGTAGGGCGCGCGGCGCGCCGGGGCTCGCGAGCGCCTGCACGTCTTTTGTTCTTGATCGCCATCTCGTCTCTCTTAATTCGCCGTCTCTCGGGTTGTTTTCGCGCGCGTGCGAGCGGCCGTCTGCCGGAGGACCGGTCGTGACACTGTCCTCTGGACGAGCCGGCCCCTGGCCGAGCAGGGCGGGGCTTTTGCCTCTGCCGGCTCTGCCGAGACAACGAGCGCCGGTCCTTGTGCCGGGGAGGGCACTTCGTGCACGACGGCCCCTTTTTGCAAGCCGTCGGGTAGTGCTAGGTTTGTCGCAGCGTGCGCGGGACGGCCGTGTGGCGCCGGTTGTGGCCGGCCCCGCTTCGGGATTGGCTGCGCGCCCCTCGGTGTGCCGGGCGTGTCTGTGAGCGCTGGTGGCTGTGGACCGGCCCGTCGTCCTGACGAATGGGAGCGTGCGGAGGCGTTCCTGCTGACCGGACGAGCCATGCGATGGGCGTGCTGCCTTTGGTGTGCGGGGCGGGCGTTCCTGACCGCGGCCGCCTCTTCGGCTGGAGACACGCGTCCATTGGGGCGCCGGAGGAGGCGTTCCTGGCCCTGCATGCGCGCGCTGCACGCCCATTTGCGCGCCGCGTCCTGTGGGGCTGCCTGCCTTTCTTCTGCCCCCTGGTGAGCCTGGCGTTCCTGGAGGCGATGGTCGCTGGGACGCGACCCGTTGTCCCGACGAATGAAAGCGCAAGCTGGCGTTCCCTATGACCGGTCTGGCCTCTGCGAAGGCCGTGCCCTCCGCGGCGCGCCGACCGGGCGTTCCAGAGGCGGACACTGTGTCTGCAAGGGATGGATGGATGGATGGATGGATGGATACAACTTTCTTGTACGTCCGGCAAGGTTTAACGCGACCCGGGCTCAGGTCTCCCATGGAGGAACGTCAAGGCCCTGCCTCAACGCCGCCTCACGGGCTTGCTGGACTGCCCACGTCTGTATTCCGAGGTCTGAGCTGCGCAGAGCGGCGGCCCACCTCGACGACAGGGTCTCCGGAGTAACTGCCATCCCTCCTATAACTACATTGCACTCCCACAGCATGTGTTTGAGTGTTGCTGGTCCTTCCTGGCACAATTTGCACGTGTCGTCCTGATGCTTATCTGGGAAGATGCGTTTGAGACGGAATGGATTAGGGAACGTGTTTGTCTGGAGTTGTCGCCAGGCGACGGCCTGCCTCCTGTTCAATTTGGGACTCGGCGGGGGGTATATCCTTCTGGCGTTCAAATATGCACTGGTGATGTCGTTGTATCTTGTGAGCCTGTCCGGTTCTGCTCGAGAAGCGTTCGCTATCGTACGAGAGGCGTTGCCCTGTTCGGCGCGGCGGGTCATGTCTCGCGCCGTCCGGTGCGCCGTCTCGTTTAGGTTCGGGAGCGCGTCACCTTCCGTGGTGACGTGCGCGGGGAACCATATGATCCTCGAGCTCGCGGTTTTGGATCTGCCCGCTTTGGCCAGAATGGACATGGCTTCCTTGGAAATTCGACCTTTGGCATAATTCTTTACTGCAAGGGACGCACGCTCTTTGGCGTGCTGTGGGGGCGTTCCTGACTCTTGAGCCGGCCCGGAGCGCACTGTGCGCTCGTTGACGAGCGCCGGGCGTCATGCGTGACTGCCCGCATACCTTCGGTTTTTCTTTCTTCTTAACTCTTTAACGGCTCGCGCCGGGAGGCGCCCCCGAGACCTGCCGCGCCCTCGACGTGTTGCAGCTGCTGGGTGTGCTGCCGGCCGTGGTGCGACAATGTGCACCGAAGCCGGGGGCGTCCCTGACGCCCGCCACCTCTTCCTGCGAGCTTGGACGGTGAGGGGACGTGCCTGAAAGCTGGGGCGACCGCCCCGAGTCGTGTGTGCCGCCGGGCAAGGCCCCCGAAGTTCGCGGCGGCCCCGCCGACCACCGGCACGGCAATGCTTATAGGTGCGCCGTCCCCATGCTCCGACGACGGACCAATGCTGCCGGGGGTGTTCCTGGCACTCGGCATCGGAGGCGCCGAACCGCCGGGAGACGCGCGCCCTCTTGGGCGCCTCGACGGCATGTCCGGCGGCGCCTGGAGCGGCCGCTGTACTCGTTGCTCGGAGTCCCGGCCCCTCCTGCCGGGCACCGATCCCCTTCCCTTCCTACCTTTTATTTTTCCTTTTTCTTTATTGTTCGCGCCGGGAGGCGCCCCCGATGTGAGAAGTGAAGCGGCCGGACGGGCCGAGGCTAGTAGGTGCGCCACGGATGCTCCCGTCCCAGGACCTTCGAAGCTGGGGGCGTCCCTGACGCCCGACGCCAAGATCTGTACGGGTGCGACCCCAGGATGCGTCCCATGGGAGCTGTGGCGCCTCCGCCGCGCGGCGGACCCGATTCGTCGCTTCCGGATGGCGAGGGAGTCGACCGGATGACCCCGGCCTGCGTGGGGACGCTCCTGGAGGCTGGAGTAGCCACCTTGTGTCGGGTGTAACGCCGGGATACACCCCCGAAGTCCATTGCGTGCCCTCGCCGACTGCCGCCCTGGTTCCACCACTGGGTGCGGTGTACCGCAACACGGACGCGAGAGCCTGACGCCGGGGGTGTTCCCGGCACACGGCATCGCCTGTTCCGAGTCTCCGCGAGTTGCGCGCCCTCTCGGGGGCGCGCGGGCGTGCCTGACTGCAGCCGGAAACGGTCGCCGGCATCGATGAACCCTTGGACAGTCAACACTTTCCTGTTCACTTTATTTTCTTTTCCATTCTTTTTCATTTTCCTTCATTTATGGCATGCCCATGCCACCCCGTCTGCGACTCATTACTCACGTTCATTAAATGCCCGGCGCGGGGGCTTCTGCCCTCGCTGAGACACCTCAGGACACCACACGCGTTACCGTTAGCCCACAATTTTATTTTTCCAATTGGCTTTTCTCCACAAAAACATGCGCTTTGGGTGTTATTTCACACCCCTTTTCATTTATTTTTAATTGGCTTTAAACCTGGTATGCATTTTTTGCAGGGACAGGTTCTCCCCACCCTTTATTTTTGCCTTTGCTTTCAGGAATGACGGGGAAGTAGTCGGCCGGGGCGGTACATCTGTCAAACGGTAAGACGTGTCTGGTAGACACGTCTTTTGGTAGACCAGGATGCAGTTTTCTGCAAAGCCACACGATATGCATGCAAATGGTGCTTTTGGCAGAACGCGAGTGTGGATTTCTACCAAACGACGTGAAAAGCATGCCAATGCTGCTCTTTTCAGCACCCGCACATGGATTTGTGCCAAAACGCGTTTTAAGCATGAATATGCAACTTTTGGTAGACGAGGATGCAGTTTTCTGCAAAACCACACGATATGCATGCAAATGACGCTTTTGGCAGAACGCGCGTGTGGATTTCTACCAAACGACGTGAAAAGCATGCCAATGCTGCTCTTTTTATAAACCGCACATGGATTTGTGCCAAAAAGCGTTTTAAGCATGAATATGCAACTTTTGGTCGACGCGGATGCAGTTTTCTGCAAAACCACACGATATGCATGCAAATGGTGCTTTTGGCAGAACGCGCATGTGGATTTCTACCAAACGACGTGAAAAGCATGCCAATGCCGCTCTTTTTAGCACCCGCACATAGATTTGTGCCAAAACGCGTTTTAAGCATGAATATGCAACTTTTCGTAGACGAGGATGCAGTTTTCTGCAAAACCACACGATATGCATGCAAATGACGCTTTTGGCAGAACGCGCGTGTGGATTTCTACCAAACGACGTGAAAAGCATGCCAATGCTGCTCTTTTTATAACCCGCACATGGATTTGTGCCAAAACGCGTTTTAAGCATGAATATGACACTTTTGGTAGACGAGGATGCAGTTTTCTGCAAAACCACACGATATGCATGCAAATGGTGCTATTGGCAGAACGCGCGTGTGGATTTCTACCAAACGACGTGAAAAGCATGCCAATGCTGCTCTTTTTAGAACCCGCACATGGATTTGTGCCAAAACGCGTTTTAAGCATGAATATGACACTTTTGGTAGACCAGGATGCAGTTTTCTGCAAAGCCACACGATATGCATGCAAATGGTGCTTTTGGCAGAACGCGAGTGTGGATTTCTACCAAACGACGTGAAAAGCATGCCAATGCTGCTCTTTTCAGCACCCGCACATGGATTTGTGCCAAAACGCGTTTTAAGCATGAATATGACACTTTTGGTAGACGAGGATGCAGTTTTCTGCAAAACCACGCGATATGCATGCAAATGGTGCTTTTGGCAGAACGCGCGTGTGGATTTCTACCAAACGACGTGAAAAGCATGCCAATGCTGCTCTTTTTAGCACCCGCACATGGATTTGTGCCAAAACGCGTTTTAAGCATGAATATGCAACTTTTGGTAGACGAGGATGCAGTTTTCTGCAAAACCACACGATATGCATGCAAATGACGCTTTTGGCAGAACGCGCGTGTGGATTGCTACCAAACGACGTGAAAAGCATGCCAATGCTGCTCTTTTTAGTACCCGTACATGGATTTGTGCCAAAACGCGTTTTAAGCATGAATATGCAAGTTTTGGTAGACGAGGATGCAGTTTTCTGCAAAACCACACGATATGCATGCAAATGACGCTTTTGGCAGAACGCGCGTGTGGATTTCTACCAAACGACGTTAAAAGCATGCCAATGCTGCTCTTTTCAGCACCCGCACATGGATTTGTGCCAAAACGCGTTTTAAGCATGAATATGCAACTTTTGGTAGACGAGGATGCAGTTTTCTGCAAAACCACACGATATGCATGCAAATGACGCTTTTGGCAGAACGCGCGTGTGGATTTCTACCAAACGACGTGAAAAGCATGCCAGTGCTGCTCTTTTTATAAACCGCACATGGATTTGTGCCAAAAAGCGTTTTAAGCATGAATATGCAACTTTTGGTCGACGCGGATGCAGTTTTCTGCAAAACCACACGATATGCATGCAAATGGTGCTTTTGGCAGAACGCGCATGTGGATTTCTACCAAACGACGTGAAAAGCATGCCAATGCCGCTCTTTTTGGCACCCGCACATAGATTTGTGCCAAAACGCGTTTTAAGCATGAATATGCAACTTTTCGTAGACGAGGATGCAGTTTTCTGCAAAACCACACGATATGCATGCAAATGACGCTTTTGGCAGAACGCGCGTGTGGATTTCTACCAAACGACGTGAAAAGCATGCCAATGCTGCTCTTTTTATAACCCGCACATGGATTTGTGCCAAAACGCGTTTTAAGCATGAATATGACACTTTTGGTAGACGAGGATGCAGTTTTCTGCAAAACCACACGATATGCATGCAAATGGTGCTATTGGCAGAACGCGCGTGTGGATTTCTACCAAACGACGTGAAAAGCATGCCAATGCTGCTCTTTTTAGAACCCGCACATGGATTTGTGCCAAAACGCGTTTTAAGCATGAATATGACACTTTTGGTAGACCAGGATGCAGTTTTCTGCAAAGCCACACGATATGCATGCAAATGGTGCTGTTGGCAGAACGCGAGTGTGGATTTCTACCAAACGACGTGAAAAGCATGCCAATGCTGCTCTTTTCAGCACCCGCACATGGATTTGTGCCAAAACGCGTTTTAAGCATGAATATGACACTTTTGGTAGACGAGGATGCAGTTTTCTGCAAAACCACGCGATATGCATGCAAATGGTGCTTTTGGCAGAACGCGCGTGTGGATTTCTACCAAACGACGTGAAAAGCATGCCAATGCTGCTCTTTTTAGCACCCGCACATGGATTTGTGCCAAAACGCGTTTTAAGCATGAATATGACACTTTTGGTAGACGAGGATGCAGTTTTCTGCAAAACCACGCGATATGCATGCAAATGGTGCTTTTGGCAGAACGCGCGTGTGGATTTCTACCAAACGACGTGAAAAGCATGCCAATGCTGCTCTTTTTAGCACCCGTACATGGATTTGTGCCAAAACGCGTTTTAAGCATGAATATGCAAGTTTTGGTAGACGAGGATGCAGTTTTCTGCAAAACCACACGATATGCATGCAAATGACGCTTTTGGCAGAACGCGCGTGTGGATTTCTACCAAACGACGTTAAAAGCATGCCAATGCTGCTCTTTTTAGAACCCGCACATGGATTTGTGCCAAAACGCGTTTAAGCATGAATATGCAACTTTTGGTAGACGAGGATGCAGTTTTCTGCAAAACCACACGATATGCACGCAAATGACGCTTTTGGCAGAACGCGCGTGTGGATTTCTACCAAACGACGTGAAAAAGCATGCCAATGCTGCTCTTTTTAGAACCCGCACATGGATTTGTGCCAAAACGCGTTTTAAGCATGAATATGACACTTTTGGTAGACCAGGATGCAGTTTTCTGCAAAGCCACACGATATGCATGCAAATGGTGCTTTTGGCAGAACGCGAGTGTGGATTTCTACCAAACGACGTGAAAAGCATGCCAATGCTGCTCTTTTTAGAACCCGCACATGGATTTGTGCCAAAACGCGTTTTAAGCATGAATATGACACTTTTGGTAGACGAGGATGCAGTTTTCTGTAAAACCACACGATATGCATGCAAATGACGCTTTTTGCAGAACGCGCGTGTGGATTTCTACCAAACGACGTGAAAAGCATGCCAATGCTGCTCTTTTTATAACCCGCACATGGATTTGTGCCAAAAAGCGTTTTAAGCATGAATATGCAACTTTTGGTCGACGCGGATGCAGTTTTCTACAAAACCACACGATATGCATGCAAATGGTGCTTTTGGCAGAACGCGCATGTGGATTTCTACCAAACGACGTGAAAAGCATGCCAATGCCGCTCTTTTTAGCACCCGCACATAGATTTGTGCCAAAACGCGTTTTAAGCATGAATATGCAACTTTTCGTAGACGAGGATGCAGTTTTCTGCAAAACCACACGATATGCATGCAAATGACGCTTTTGGCAGAACGCGCGTGTGGATTTCTACCAAACGACGTGAAAAGCATGCCAATGCTGCTCTTTTTAGAACCCGCACATGGATTTGTGCCAAAACGCGTTTTAAGCATGAATATGACACTTTTGGTAGACGAGGATGCAGTTTTCTGCAAAACCACACGATATGCATGCAAATGGTGCTTTTG
>NW_027226019.1:0-28934 GCF_038994185.2 Dermacentor albipictus | reverse complement strand
AAATTATCCTAGGGGGAATTGTTGGGAACGGACAAGCAAAATGCTGTAGTAACAGCTAAAGGAGCCCTGGCTTCCTCGAAAGACCTTTTCAGATAATCATAAGCACATGCTTGTTGAACCGTAGCAGTTACATGCAGAAACCTTAATTTTAAACTTAAATAGCACAAAGTTTAACATCTCGCAGCACAAAAACATGCAGCTGAAGAGCCCAAGTTGCAGCTAAATTGTTTCGAAGAGCCTAGATGACGACATGTGCATATACAGAACAAATGAAGGTCTGAATTTCCCTTTAATTATTACTTCTCTCCACCTTGCGGGTTGCTGCATAACTATTACGTCAAATTCTTGCCTTTGCTTCGAGCTGTTGACAAATTCGACTTTGCTCTGCCATCTGCTAGCTGTCTGGTTAGCTCAGACGGTAGAGCGGTTGCCCCGGAAAGCCGGTGGTGCCGAGTGCGAGTCCCGAATCAAGACAAATTTTTCTTCAAATGCGAGGCTATTCTTTCGAGGAACCCATATGGGTTTCCTTTGTAGCAATTGCTACAAATGGGTGGATGTCTGATTTTCCCTTTAATAATTACTTCTTTCCACCTTGCAGGTTTCCACAGAACTATTACGTCACATATAGAACAAAAGTCACTTACATTGTTGATGTCTGATGACAAAGGCTCGGCTCTGTCAATTCTTGGTAAAAGAGCACCTTTTTCAGGTGCTGTTCGACGTTGAAACTGTATCGACTTTTGCGATACAGCTTCATCATTGGTGTCAAGGTGAAAGGTTACTTTTTTTTCGTGCCTTTCTTCGAAAAGACCTTGCCATTTCGCTTGCTGCTTGATTTTCTATCTCTGAAGGTTCTCGATCAGTGATTAACCTTTCTACTTTACACAAATGATGTAGCTTTACTTTTTTTGTGCCTTTTTTCGAGAAGACCTTGGCAATCCGCTTGCTGCTCGATTTTCACTGTCTGATGGTTCTCGTACAGTGATTGCAGCTACATCATTTGTGTGCGACGGCCTTGTCCTGTAAAAGAAGATAAATAGAATATAAATATAAAAATATGTAAAAAAAGAATATAAAGCGAACACAACGGCTTATGTTTGGTTATGCAAAGAGGGAAAATGAGATGCATAAAGGCAAATGCTTTTATGGTCTGGTCCTCACATTCCTATCGACATCAGTCACACGACGGGAGAGAAGTTTGACAATGTGCCGGTATGTCAGTGATACCTGAAAGAGTTAAATGTGTGGTAGCTCAACATGACTCACTGCTGTAGATAAGCTTGCATTATATGTTAAGAAAGTGAGGACCATATCCTAATGCAATCTTTTGGAGGGTTCAACCAAACATGGCAGCGTGCTTATAGTCAAACAAATAATCTGCTTTTCTTTACACAGAAAAAAAACATTTTCTGCAGTAACCAGAGGAAACAATGTTTTCAAGAAGTACATAATCCGTTAAGGCTCCTTCACACCAATGACTGACAGCAGTTGTGCGACCAAGTTAGTCGCAAATAAATCTACCACATTGGGCCAGCCGCTCGCTGCCTAATTTTTCACTCGTGTGACCACTGTTGCAAAACTCTGAACCAATCAGATGTGCAGAAACAGGACATCTGTATATGCTGGAGCTTATTTTACGTGACGATGGGATTGCGAGTATATGTACCTGAATGGTGTCAACGGCATATGCAAGGCATTTGGATGTGTTGACAGGCCATACGTACATGCCAGTGTGAACATCGGTCGCCTTGAACTGCTTTTTGGTGGCCAGTCGCAATCGGTTGCACCGCCTCCAAGTCGCCAGTGTGAATGAGCCCCTAATGATGAAAAGTAAGCCACCTGGCATATTGCATAGTCTCACTGTACATCAAGAACATTACGTGCCATAAAAAACGCACACGTATCATAGACCTGCACTAAAATTTTCTGAAAGCGATGACAGACCCATCAGTAGAAACATCATCCAGTCATCACTCTGGGATAACTTGTGTGTGACATGTAAAGCATGGTGTATCATTGTAGCAATACGATCATTGTTGCCTTTTATTCCGAAAAAAAAAGGATCAGACGAACAGTATGCAAGCATCCTGGTTAGCTCAGATGATAGAGCGCCTGCCCCGGAAAGGCGTTCCTCCCAGGTTCGAATACCGGACCAGGGCTAAGTTTTCCTCGGCTGTAAAGGTTTCTTTCTGAGAAACCTGTACGGGTTTACCTTGTAGCTTCGCGCTACGTTCGGATGGATGACAACTATTCCGTTCAGGAATGGTTCTACATCTTGTAGGATTTTTCAGAACTGATTTGCGACATTCACTGTCCCTGTGCTTCGAGTTGTCGAATGATTCACCCTCACGCTGCAATCTGCCATCCTCCTGGTTAGCTCAGATGGTAGAGTGACCCTCCTGGGAAGGCATTCGTCCCCGGTTTAAATCCCAGACCAGGATTAATTTTTCATCAATGCAAAGGTTTCTTTCTAAGAAACCTGTATGGGTTTCCTTTGTAGCTTCGCACTACGTTCGGATGGATGACAATTATTCCTTTGATGAACGGTTCTCCATCTTGTAGGATTTTGCAGAACTGATTTGCCATATTCATTGTCCCTGTGCTTAGAGTCGTCGAATCATTCGCCCTCACGCTGCAATCTGCCATCCTCCTGGTTAGCTCAGATGGTAGAGTGACCTCCCGAGGAAGGCACTGGTCCCGGGCTCAAATCCCAGACCAGGATGAATTTCATAACCTGCGAAGCTTTCTTTCCGAGAAATCTGTATGGGCTTCCTTTGCAGCTTTATGCTACAGCTTTGTACTACTACATTTCCTCTACATTCGCACTTATTAGTTTTCGCGGGTTTTCGTTTGTACTCAAGAAGATCACCAGCATGCATTCACAACAAGTATTGCAAGTGCGGCGGTAATAAGTACTTCAATAGATTGCCCGCGCGAACTGTACAAACCATGTCTACTGAATGCTGACGCATGCGCTGGAGCTTGGAGGCGACGTGTAGGCGCTGTTAGATACGGATCCTTTTCCTGGCATCCTTCGAGTTCACCAGACCACATCGAATCGCTGTCGCACCCAAATAAAGTGCGCAGAAGTGCGTCCCGGTTCCCGAACCTGTAAGACAAGTGGGCGACCCCAACCCGAGGAGTCGCACGTCCAGACAAGTTGGCGACCCCCAGATCGTGCGCCGCACGTGGGGCTATTGTCCCACTGCTTGACTCTTCCCGAAAGTGCAACGGGAACCTGGCACGGTTCCAGGTAGTTGATCCTGGTCCCGAGCAAAGCTGCTTTGTAGCTCTGGAAGCTTTTTCGAAAACAACCCGTCTTCTCCAGCTGAGCGCTTTCAGACGGGTATGCAACACCAAGGCAATGCCGGCTGTAAGTCACCCTGAAGACCTCGGAGCCACACCAACTGCCGATTGTGATGGCAGTTGCAGACCTGGAGGCAATAGCGGTGGCAAGTCATACCTCTAACAGTGGAGCCCTTGGAGCGACCCCCTGAGCCGAAAATGACACCTGAGCGGGCTCGACGATTGGCCGAAAATGACGCGACCCCCGAAACACCGAAGGGGTTAAAAGCCAGAGACAGGGAGCGGAGAGGAGCATTCCTTCATCCATTCATCTCTTTCGGGCTTCTTGCTACGGGCCGCAGCGTCCGATTTGCTGCGAGCCATCAATGACTTGATGACTTAATTACTTCTACTGTAAATATAGTAAATAAACCTTCCGTTTCATTTCAAAATCCTCCTCAACGTCGGCCAATTCCCGCACTCAACAGCAAGATCCAATAACTGGTGGACAGCGGTGGGATTGTCCTCCAGATCCAATAGCGCTTTCCAACCATAGAGAAAGCGCCGCCTTCCAAGGAAGCCTTTCTCACGCGCAGCTCAGCACTACTGTAGCGGCCGTCTCCCCACTCTGAGAATTTGCCGTTTGAGCGAAGGTCTCTGCCAAGGCATCCTTGTTTCATTTGGAGACTCAGACTTGGGCGGCAATTCAGTATCAGTTCCACCTCGTTAAAAATAACTTCTCCGATGTGCAAGACAGGCGGCCGAGGCCGTGAGTTGTTTGGTGTACAGCCTTGAACACGCTACTATAGGAGATCTCCGTTTACCACCGTCGATGCTATATAACCTGTACGAGAAACTTCGGTAAGAGGCTTCGAAACAAGGAATGGTGAAACTGTTCCCACTGGTTTGTGTGGTTTTTCGGAATGAATGGCATGGTAACGGGGGACACATTTTTCTTCGCGACCAAAAAACTGGAACACTTCATCGGTGCGCTTTCTGACGGAGCTCAAAGAGTGGGGGGAAGGCCATAGATGAATGTTTAATTTTCGACAGTAACGCCAGCCTCCCACCGTGGAGCCCTGCAAGGGGATGTTGCAGGGCCCGTAAAAACTGGCCCTGCAAACGCCAGCTGTACGTTAGCACTATAGCCATATATCAAATAACCTAATTTGGCTATTCACACAAGGTTAACCCTTCCTGCCTGGAAAAATTGGTAGTACGGGGAAGACAGCCGAAGGAAGGAAATATGGTAAGTGAGAGAAATACGAAGGTTGGAGGGAGAGAGAGAGAGAGAGAGAGAGAGACAGGAAAAGGGAACTACCGATTTCCTACCAATCAACTACCGGTCAGTCCGAGGGTTCCGTCTACGTGAAGCCGAGCCAAAGGGGCGTGTTGCCTCCACGGAGGGGCCTAAAAGGTCCTAACACTCAGCATCGGCTCAACCCATCGGATCACCTTTTTCCCAGACACGGCTAAGCAGCGCACGGTCACGCGCGGTAGGGTACTACCCTCGCGTGCTCGGGTACGTGGTGTCGCAACACACCAAACGCTTGCTGACGCAGACGCCCCTGCGGGGAATTATGAGTATTGAAATCAGACATTCCGTCAGTAGTGTCCTCGGAAACGAGCTCCACCTTGGTTGGCATAAACGAGGAGACTACAGCACGAAAGCTGCAAACAGCGCCAGAAACTGAACGCTTGCACTGTTTCATTTCAGGTTACATAGCACCTTCCGAGAACAGTGGACAGCATGTGACATGCAAATACTACTGCTCCTTTGAAGTGAGGGTGCACTACACAGACGCGATAAAACATTCGAAAACACCTAAACATCGTAATGGTTTTGCGCCAGGCAAGCAGCAGCGTCTGCAGGATACAATCGTCCATGTTTAACAGTCGACGCATAGCAGAAGCGGCTTGCTTGTGAAAATGTCGCCTTTCTAGGCTTGTTACATGGCCATCAACTCCGTGGATGAGCTTTCTGGTATCCTCAAAGGCGAACTGCGGCAAGACTGCACTGCATCGGACGATGTGTACTGTGTTAATAGGGAGCTTTAGATTAGGGGGACAGAAGCATTGGGGGCCCAACGCTTGCGTCTCCCTAATCTAATACTCTCTAATAACGAAACTGATCGCGCAGTACTTCACTGAAACTTCAGCCATGCTAGTTGAGGAAGCGACCGACATATCTGTCAATAAGCTGGTACGCACATCAGTGCGCTATTACAGAGATATTAAGAACATCGTCAGCACGTTTCTCCACACGAAAGAGATTGCAGATAATCGAGCGGAGTCGATGTACGAGAGGGAAAAGGCCGTGTTTCGCATGAACTCTGTCAATCCACGTGACTGTTTAGGTGTGGCAACGGGCGGCCGGCATAACTCGCTGTGGAAAAGGATGGAAAATGATAAACCGTCATTTAAACTTCTCAGGTGCATTTGCCATTTCCTGGAGGTTGTCGCCGCAAAAGCCATGGATGCGGTGCCCTCTAACATTTTATACATGGTGAGAGAAACATTTCGCTCACAGTAGCGTGAGACAAGCTGCCTACAGGGATGTTCACCGTGCGAGCAAGTTAAGTAACGAGGAAAGTCTACCACGTAAAGTTCTTGCTCCATCAGGAACACGATGGCTCGCCATCGCAGGCTGCATCGACCGCATCGTTTCCCAGTGCGAGGCCCTGAGACTTCACTCCTCCACAGTTTCAGACAGAAACTACAACATGATGACCCTGATAGACGATGTATCAGGACGAAAGGAATCTGGCGTATCTCACGTTTCTCGTTCCCATGCTTGCAGGTATAACGAGAGTGAACGGACTTTTCCAAGGTCAGGATGTCTACTGGCTTGGCGTGTTTGGAGTTGGAAAGGCTTTTCAAGAGCCTTCTGACAAGGATTATTAAGCCGCCTGTAGCACCTACAGCGACTGATTTTATGAACTTTGAATCGCCTTTTTTTTTAGTTTGAAACATGCTCACCTCGGAGTGACTTTTTTCCGAGGATCTCAAGAGAACACACCTTGATGCCCACGAGAAACAAGCTTTGAAGCGCCGGTGTTTTGCCTCCACCAAGCCTGTGCCTGTGATTGACCGAAACGGTTGGCAAATTCCACCTCGCTGCTCTGAAAGCTCAGAGCCATAAGTCTGCAATCGATCCTCGGGCCATGCGCAATGGAATCCCTACAAGAGTTGCCGACCGGAGTTCTCGCGTGCTCGAAACAGTAGCTCGAACGAGAGCTAAGGTACCTGCAGCAGCTTAAAGTAATCGCTTCATATCAACCACTTCTTTACGACCAAAGAATACGCCTACAAGGACCCGTCTGACTCGAATCCTATGGCCCACCTTGCCGCAAAGGGCAACGAAATTGCTCGTCTTACCCATTTCTAACGCTAAAGCTCAACGAGTATTCTCAAGCGTAACGTTAATCAAGAACGACATTAAAAATCGAACGCCCGACGAATTGCTTGAGTCAATTCTTGGGACCAAGTTCTGACTGCGACTCAGGAATCTTAACTGCTCGGACTTCGTCATCCCGCAAGAAATGATTGCGAAAGTGAACATTACAATTCATGCTTGAATCCCAGCAAATGTGATGCTGAGTGCACTCATGCCGTAGCGACTTTTAACGTCATTAAGACACTCTTCTAGTCATTTTAAGAAAAGCCACGTACGACGAATGATTAGTTTATTTTAGTGGGAGAGAGCAAGACACTTTGTCATCCCGCACAAAGTTATTGTTTAAGTCAACAATTTAGGATTGAATCCGAGCAGTTGTGATTTTCCAATGTTCATGCTTTACTGACGTTTTCGGGAAAAAAATACAATTTAGTCGTTTAAATAAATACGTCGCAGCTGTTTTCACACATGCCTCGTTACTCTTAGCTATTTTTACTGTCCTTGGCTCAAGTTGCCAACTTTTTGGCTAGGTTTACCGATCTTTCCGATTACTTTGTTTGAACTGGGAACCCTGTTTGTTAGTGTAACCGCTTCAGTGCGCCCTGCAAATAACTTTCAAGAGTGTTAGTCTTGACAAATGCCCTTTGTCGTAGTAAAGGGTTCTGGGACAGTGGCAAAGACCGTTATCAGCACAGAGGGCTTTGAAAGCGTTGTTACACTTTTTGCGGAAAAGTGGTCTGAGAGACAGACTTTAAGCAGTACCGTATTCTCTTATCCTTTCTCCTTTCTTTTTTGCTCTTCTTTTTCGTAACATCTCTCCGATAATCTGATTCCCTTTACGCCCTTTCCCCAGCACAGTGTAGCCAGCCGGTCTGATAACTGGCCAATATGCCTTGTCTTGCCCTCCGTTTCTGCTTCCTTCCTTCCTGCAACGTATTGGCTGGCTTGGACAATATGTCTCGTGCGGCACGGCACACGGCTTCCGATCGTGTCTGCACCAACCACCCCGCTTGATGAGGTTTTTGCACGTGTATGGTAGCATAGCTTTTTCTAAGCTATACGCAGACAGCACACGCCTGCACCACGCATGTGCTTAATGTGAAAGCCCTTTTAGACTGAGAACGCTACAACTGGACAATTTCCCAACAAATATGCCCCTCCCCCTTGCAATATTGGAAAAGCTCACCCACTGGAAGACATAGCTCCTCCAATTTCAGGATGGGCAGGTTATACTTGTGCGCGTTACCGAAAAAACTTGAACGGTTACGAGCACCTTCTCGCTTTTTCTAGCACTATGCATGAGAAACATAGTGAACACCTTTAATTCACATGCCTTTCGTAGTGTCCAAACGCAGGCAGAGGTAGTCACCTTTGCCAGTTCATCAGTCTGCGAACTCCTCTTCCTGCAGGAGGCAAACGTTTTCAAATGAAGCGATGTTTTGATGTTTAAACGAGCTTTTAATATTGATTGCTTCTTTACGTACGCCACCATCACCTATCACCTTGGAAACGTGCTGGATTTCAACTGCGTATTTCTCTCTACACCTAAGATTCCTGCGTATTCATGGTTCGGCACGGTCTACAAGTCCCAATAGCTTTTCAAATCCTTGGATGGATATTTTCTAGATCAGCGTGAGGTAATCTTTTTCGACGATTTCAATTGTGAGCTCGATTCACACGCAGATGCCTAGAGCCCTGGGAGGGGCCGACCGAACGGGAACGCAAGGGAGCTAGGTCATCTGGTGCAGCAGCGAGATCGTCTTAACGTGTATGAACTGCTTCACGGAAATACGTGGTCTGGACATGGCTGCTCTTCTCGGCCTATCGGCTAAGAGGGTATTGTAGGTAAGAATCAGATCGTAGTATCTGTTCTTAACCTTGCCCTTGGGACCTCCACTGTTCCCACATGCTGCAGGGACCTTGCACGACGATTCTTTTCAGGTCGCAACCTCCGGAGCCCACCATTTGAGGGTGTGTGCATTCCCAGCGGGGGTATGAGCCATTGGACTTAGTCCCATTCTACTGCCCGGCCTGACCTCCAGGCGTTCCTGGACCTTCAACCAGCCCAGGGCCCGGTCCTTTCTGGTGATTGATGGGCCAGCGGTTTTTCTATTCTCTTTGCCTGCTCACCCGACGGGCCCATCCTCCGGTGGCCCCTGGCTGCACCTGGACTGGCCTGGCATGGACTGCGGGCCAAGGAGCCTCCCTGGTGACTGCATTGGTGCCGTGGGCTTTTGACTGATTGTGACAAATTTCCTTTTCCAGGATGGGCACGACCGCGAGTACGCGGCGTGCTCCCCATCACATTTTACACAGTGGAGAGAGTTCTCACAAGCTTCAGAGGTGTGTTCATTGCCACTGCATTTCGCAAAGGTTTGGCGGCCTCGGGAGCACTGCGAACTGTGGCCGAAACGTTGGCATTTGAAACATCTCAGTGGTTTTGGCACGTATGGCCGAACACGGAGCTTAATGTACCCTGCCTCGATTGACTCGGGCAGGATACTTGAGCCGAAGGTAATTATCAAGTGCTTGGTTTGCATTCCTTTGCCATTTCGTCTCATCTTATTTCTTTTAACATTGATCACATTCTGTTCACTTAAGCCCTCCAAGAGTTCCGCTTCAGTTAACTACAAAAGATCATCACCTGAAACTACGCCACGGGTGGTATTCATAGTACGGTGCGGGGTTACGATTACTTGGGTTTCAACAAATGACACTAGCTTTGGCAGTTTCTCATACTGCTTCTGATCGCGGAGCTCCAAGAGGAGATCACCGCTTGCCATCCTCAGCGCCCTATATCCTGGACCAAAAACTTCAGTTAAAGACTTCGAAACAAGGAATGGTGAGACGATTCGCACTGGTTTGCCTGTTCTTTTTTTTTTAGTGTACTACATGAAACCGAGGGAAGTTGTGCACTTGGCGTCCGAAAAACTGAAAAACAACTGCGGTGCACCCTCTTTTGTGAGGGCGATCAGGTAGTGGAGGGAAGGAAGTAGCCATGCGTAGACGTGCAGTTTTCGGTAGCAACGCCAGCCACCCACCATGGAGTCCAACAAGATGATGCTGCAGGGCCTGCAAACGCCAGCTGTACGTTGCCACTATAGCCAAATATGACATAACCTAGGTTGGCTACACACAAAGTTAACCCTTGCTGCCAGGAAGCTCGGAAGTACTAAATAAATGAGAAGGAGACAGGAAAGATGGAAAGTGAGAGAAACGCGAAGGTTGGAGGGAGACAGGAAAAGGCAACTACCGATTTCCCTGGGTGGGTCAGTCCGAGGGCGCCGTCTACGTGAAGCCGAGGCCAAAGGGGTGTGTTGCCGCCGCCGAGGAGCCGTAAAGGTCCGAACAGCCGGCATTGGCTCAACCCCCAGGATCCCCCTCTTCCCGGACACGGCTAAGCCGCGCACGGGTACACGCAGGAGGGTCCAACCCTCGTGTGCTCGGGTACGTGGTGTCACAACACACGAAACGCCTGCTGATGCAGACGCCCCTGCAGGGAAGTGATGCCCATGACATACCTCTTCCAGCTAGCACTCCTTGCGACTCCGCGTGCGCCTTCCTTGCAATTTTGTCAGTTTAAATTGTCAGGTTTTCTGCAGTCGGGAGCGACGCAGCAAACCCCACGCTTTGTTTTGTTTCTTTCGTGCCGGTCTACACTGTTCATTCCACCAGGAAACCCATCTTTTACATGAGAGTCCTTGTGTTTGTGGATTGAATTCCTCGAGTACAAAACAAGTAAAATAGGTTAATGTTTCACCTATGCTAAAATTGGTGGTAACATGTCGTAATAAGTAAGCTGATTCCTTAAAATGATTCCATTCCGCGGAGGCTAGCTTTATTGGGGGGGTATGTGGATTGCATTCATGTTTATGTATAAAATTTAACGTTACAGGAAAGTGGTCACTTCCATAGAGATTTTTGGTTGATGATGTGTAGTGTTTTATGGCGCAAGGGCCAGGTTTGGCCAAAGAGCGCCATGACAGGTGGTAATGTTGACGATGTGTTGTGGATGACGTGCACAATGATCTCATCATGGTAAATGAGATATGGCTGTAAAAGGGCCTAAAAACTTCCGCTGTAAGTGGAGTAGAATACATAGGTGCTAAAATAATGACGGTGACTAGGATGTGATGTGGGCTATGGCAATCGGCTTTCGTTAAAACATGATGCAATAAAACTTAACATTGACAACAGAGTTTCAAGAGAGCCCTTGAAAAGCAGGGCTGTTAGTCGTGTGCTAAAAGTTGCCTGGCCAGATGATTTTCAGGGTGTCCGTTTCGGCTAAAAACTCTAAAACTGTTTGCAGATTAAAAAGAGGTTCATCGCTAAGAAAAAATGCAGGGTGAAGGGGTAAATTCTCGCGGCATGCAGCAGGGAAATACTTTTTCCTGTCTGTTTCTATTGCACGGCACTGAATTAGAACATGGAGGACTGTAAGACTATTGCCACACTTAACGCAGGTTGGAGGATCGCCCCCAGTCAAGAGATGAGAGTGGGTACCGTATGTGTGGCCTATCCTTAAACGGCAAAGGAGTACTTCCTTGTACCTTGCTATTTTCCCATTTATCCAGTTCCCCAGTTTTGGTTTTATTATGTGAAGCTTATTCATTGCCTGTGTGTCCCATTCGCCCTGCCAGTGATTCCTCAATTTACTGCGTAGAAAGGGCTTTAGGTCTGTGGCAGGGATGGGGATATTTGAATCTGCATGACTAAAAATTACTGACCTAGCGCTTTCGTCAGCAGCTTCGTTGCCTTTTATATCTTTGTGGCCAGGTACCCAGCATATGACAATAACTTGATTGCACATATATAGGGAGCACAACAGACTGTACAGCTCACTAAAAACTGAGTTCTTGTATTTTCTTGGACTAAGTAGGGCTCTGACTACACTCAATGAATCTGTAAACACAATAGCCCTAGAAAGTTTTGTGAGCCTTATGTTTTGAATAGCCGATAGTATAGCGTAGGCTTCAGCTGTAAATATACTTGTGTGTGGATTTAGTGCCCCGGATACTGAAAATGAAGGTCCCAGAGCTGCGTAGGAAACTCCTTTAGAGGACTTGGAAGCGTCTGTATAGTATTCTGTACAGGAGTACTTCTCCTGAAGTTCACGAAAATGGAATTGTATATGTGCTTCTGGTGCCCTCTTAGTTATTTCTACGAAGGAGACGTCACATTCAATGGTCTGCCATTCCCATGGTGGGAGCAGGCGAGTGGGTGCCATTTGGACATTCTCTGGGATTAGGACACCTGTTTCTTCTGCCAGTGTTGTCAAGCGAAGGCTCAACGGAGGTCTAATAGCTGGGCGGTTACGAAATAATCTGGCTGTAGACTCTTCATGAATAAGTGAGTGACATGGATGCTGAACATCTGATTTGACCTTGAGAGCATAGGAAAAGGTTAAATATGTCCTTTGGAGATGTAATGACCATTCATTACACTCCACATACAGGCTTTCTACGGGACTTGTCCTAAAAGCGCCTGTAGCCAGGCGTATACCCAAGTGGTGAACGGGATCTAGCATCTTTAAAGCACTAGGTGCAGCAGAGCTATATACTATTGCTCCATAGTCGAGACGGGACCGTATAAGGCTTTTGTAGAGGCTCAAAAGGCATTTCCTGTCACTTCCCCAAGATGTGCGGGACAAGAGCTTTAGCAAATTCATTGTCTTCAGACATCTCGCTCTCAGATATTTAAGGTGAGGGACAAATGTTAGTTTGGAGTCTAAGATGATTCCTAAAAATTTATGTTCGTGGCTGACAGATAGCCGTTGTCTATTAAGATAGATAGCAGGGTCAGGTAATATACCTCTCTTTTTCGAAAATAGAAGGCATGTGCTTTTTTGGGGGTTTAACTTGAATCCATTCTCGTCAGCCCACTTAGATATTTTGTTTAGGCCAAGCTGTATATGTCGCTCACAGATAGAAATGTTGCATGATTTAAATCCTATCTGTACATCATCCACATACACTGAATAAAACATTGTTCGTGGTATTACGCTGTAGAGGGAATTCATTTTTACGATGAAGAGCGTGCAGCTCAGTACACCGCCTTGTGGAACACCTGTTTCCTGCGTAAATTGACGAGACAGCACTTCACCAATCCTCACACGGAACGTACGATTAGAGAGGTAGCTTTGGATCAGGTTCAACAGATTGCCTCTGACACCCATACTAGCCAGATCACGAAGAATTCCAAAACGCCAGGCTGTGTCGTATGCCTTTTCCATGTCTAAAAATACCGCTAATAAAAACTGCTTGTGCACGAACGCATCTCGGATATTCGCCTCCATACGGACAAGGTGATCTGTCGTAGATCTACCCTCCCTAAAACCACACTGCAAGGGGTCGAGTATTGTGTTGCTTTCAAGATAATGAATTAGGCGTCTATTTACCATTTTCTCAAATAGTTTGCATAGGCAGCTTGTCAGGGCTATAGGCCTGTAGCTACTGACCGAAGTTGGATCCTTGCCCTCTTTGAGAATAGGAATTACGACTGCTTGCTTCCAGACAGATGGAATATAACTGGCGGTGAATATGGAATTAAAGAGTGATAGTAGTGTTTTGTGTGTTTCGGCGTGTAGGTGTTCGATCATCTCATAAACTATTCGATCGCCACCAGGAGCTGATCTGTTGCAGCACTTCAGTGCAGCCTGAAATTCCACCATGTTAAATGGCCGGTTGTAAGGTTCGTTTTTATTTCCTCTCTGATTCAGAGGCTGCCGTTCCGCTTGTCGCTGATATCTTTGAAATGTATCTGAGTAATGAGATGAACTGGAGATGTACTGAAAATGTGCTCCTAGCGAATCAGCCTGGTCCTCAATAGTGTCTCCTTGAGTGTTTACCAAAGTTAGAGGATGAGTTTCGCGGCCTTTTATTCTGTTGACCCTATTCCAGGCTTTCCGCTCGTCTGTATATGAGTTGATGCTACTAATGTATTTTTGCCAACTTTCCCGTTTGGCCCGGCGGCGTGTTCTTCTGCCTAGTGACTTTATTTTCTTGAAATTGATTAGATTCTCAGCAGTTGGAGATTCGCGAAGGTGACTCCACGCCTTATTTTGATTCTTACGAGCTTCTTTGCACTCCGCATTCCACCAGGGAACACGTCGCCTAGTGGGCGAACCATTTGATTCAGGGATACACAGTGACGCCGCATCTACTATAAATGCTGTCAGATATGCCACGGCGTCATCAATAGAAAGTGCAGAGATGTCTTCCCAGGTCATGCGGGTAAGTTCTTTATAACGTTTCCAGTCGGCTGACTCGACTATCCAGCGGGGGACGCGTGGGGAGCATTGATCATGTTTTGTTGATTTTGTGATAATTGGAAAATGGTCGCTCCCATATGGGTTTTTAAGCACGTTCCACTCTAGATACGGAACGAGTGTACCAGATGCAATGCTCAAATCGATCGATGAAAATGTCTTGTTTGCCACGCTATAGAATGTAGGCTCTTTATTATTTAGCAAACATGCACCTGTAGTGAAGAGGAGGCTTTCTACTAGGCGTCCCCTGGCATCACAACGACAACCTCCCCAAAGGGTGTTGTGTGCATTGAAATCTCCGACGACAATATAAGGTTCGACCAGTTCATTAATAAAGCTTTGGAAATCCGTTTTCGAAAGATGGCAGTTCGGAGGGATGTATACTGAGGAAACTGTTACTAGTTTATTAAACAGTATCGTACGAACTGCAACTGCCTCTAGGGGTGTTCTAAGTTGTAATTGCCGGCAAGCAACACCCTTATCTACAATTATTGCCACACCGCCAGACGAGGCATGAGCGTCGTTGCGGTCTTTTCGGTATATGGCATACTGCCGGAGAAAGTTCGTGTGTGAAGGATTAAGATGTGTTTCTTGGACACACAGCATCTTTGGATTATACTTATTTAAGAGTTCCTTAATGTCGTCTAGGTTGTGGAGTAAACCCCTGACGTTCCATTGTATTATCTGCGTATCCATATTGTATGTGTTTTGTGCTGTGTGTCTAAGAAATATAGATTATATAAGCTCACGAGACCTTTTCAGGCCCCTTGATACGAGCTCTCTCTTTCTTCCCGGCGCGCTCGAGGGAGCTGCGCCGTTCCTTGGGCGTCTGAGACGCCGAATTTGTGCTTGTATCCATCACCTCGTCTGAGGCGGTGGATACTGCCTGCGGAGCAGGCAGTTTCGCGAGAGTGGTGGGCCGATCTGTACGGGCAGTGGCCCTGGGTACAACAGGCCCGGAGGTCTGCTGGCCCTCATTTGCGGGAGACGGAACAGCGCTGGCTGTCCCAGTCAGGGGGGCGGATGGCGTGACCGTCGTCACTCTCCGAGTGACTTGGGCGGGCGCCGAACGATGTGGTGCTGCCCCCCGGCGCGCCACATCGGTGTAAGAGGGACTGGTCTGATTGTTGGTATAGAAACGCTTGCGTGCCTCTGGGAAAGTCAGATTTAGTTTTACCTTGAGTTCTATTATTTTTCTTTTTTCCACGAAGGGCAGGATCGCGAGTAAGCAGGGTGGTCTCCTTCACAGTTGGCACAGTGGGTTGTTGAACTGCAAACGTCAGAAGAGTGTTCGACGGAGCTACACTTGGCACAAGTAGCGCGCCCTCTGCAGGTTTGGGACCCGTGCCCAAAACGTTGACACTTAAAACATCGACGTGGGTTTGGAATGTATGGTCTGACACGTAGCTTGCAGTAACCGGTCTCGATTGATTCAGGAAGAATGCTAGTTCCAAAAGTTATGATAATGTGCCTAGTTGGTATTTCTTTGTCATCTCTTCTTATTTTAATCCTTTGCACCTTGACAACGTTCTGTTCTTGCCATCCCTCCAGTAATTCACTTTCACTAAGCTCCAGAAGGTCATCTTCCGAGATGACCCCGCGCACTGTATTCATTGTCCTGTGTGGGCCTACTGAGACGGGAATGTCCCCAAACGCTACAAGTTTTGAGAGTCTGTCGTACTGTGGCTTGTCGCGAACTTCGAGAAGAAGATCACCGCTTCCCATCTTCGTTACTTTATATCCTGGGCCTATTGCTTCAGTGAGGGATTTCGCTACAAGAAAAGGTGATAACATACGGACAGTCTTAGTTTCGTGTTGACTGTGAACGACGTGATACTTCGGGAAGGGCTCTTTTGGTTGCATAAAAAAGCTGAAAGGTTCATCGGTGCGCCCCCTCTTCAGGGAGCGATCAGGTAATAGGGGAAAAGCTTCAGCCATAAAAAATTGTAAAATTCGGCGGCGATGGTGGCCACCCACCACCGAGCCCAACAAGGGGACGCTACAAGGTCGGAAAAATACCTGCAGACGCCAGCCATGCATCGCCGCTATAACCTAATATACGATACCCAAGGTTGGATAACTACACCAGGTTAACCCTCGCCACCGGGAAGTCTGGAAGTGATAAGAAGCGAAGAGAAGACAGGAAAGACTGAAAGTGAGAGAGAAAGACGAAGATTGAAGAGAAGGACAGGAAAAGGTGACTGCCGATTTCCTCCAGGTGGGTCAGCCTGGAGGTGCCGTCTATGTGAAGCCGAGGCCGAAGAGGTGTGTTGCCTCCGCCGGGGGGCCTTAAGGGTCCAATCACCCAGCATCGGCTCAACCCCCAGGATCCCCCTTTCCCCAGACACGGCTAAGCCGCGCACGGCTACACGCGGGAGGGTCCAACCCTCGTGTGCTCGGGTCCGTGGTGTCGCCACACACCAAACGCCTGCTTGCGCAGACGCCCCTGCGGGGTCAGCTGACTATATAGGCAAGGGACTAATGCTGTACTGGAACAGCACAAACCGAAGCGTTTTAGATCACAGCAGATACCCAGGCCCACAGGCTGAGTCCCCCCCCCGCCCCCCGAATTTTACAAGGCCGCAGCCACCACCAAATCCATGCTAGAGGAGGCACCGTACATTAAAATAGACACTGATACGCTCGCCCGAATTACCAAGACTAACAAAACCAACTATCACCGGAGGACAAGGCAAAAATGAATCACATAAAGAAGAGCCACCTAAAGAATATGAGGCTCCCACGGGAAGTACAGGATTTGGACATAAAAAAGGAAATGGCAATTGCTCCCAACCCGACAGCGGTTGCGCAGGCTGGTGCCCAAACTGCAGCCACATTGAAACATAACCACGCCTTATTTGAGTGTGCCGCTGCAAAAATTTGCAGACCCCTCCACCTCTGGCCAGACCCCTCCACTGGCCAGACCCCTCCACCTCTAGCCTCCTGGAGCGTTGGTGTCCCCCTCTGGCCGCATGACAACCCCTTCGCGGCCGCGGCGGTCCCCACGATGTTCCAAGGCTGCAAGCAGGTGCCTCACGTCAGGAGCCTCGGTCTGGTCATCCCTGGCGAGCTAGGAGGCATCCCTGACCACCTCCAGTGCATCCAGTCTTGCTCGACAACCGTCTCGGGAAGGGCAGGTACTCCACTTGCACTTCCCGTTCCCAAGCGTCGTCAGGTGCTGCGAAGCAGATTGCCGGGCCTCCTACGGAGGCGTATCGTGGACTTCTCGTCGGCAGTCCCGATATCGCCACTTGGAGCAGGAACACGGGGTCCGCATCAACACCAAGCACAACCGGTGCCCTCTCTGTGGGGCCGAGCTCACGCAGAGGCCTTCCTGCTACGCCTGCTTCACAGAACGCAGCTTGGAGGCCCCTACCACCCGGGGCCGCCACCAGTGTCCCCACTGTGAGGCGTCGTTTCCATCCACCCGAGGTCTCGCGAACCACACCCTGTGGCACGCGAAGCAGGATGCCCTGGCCCGCGCGGCTTCTCGGCGAGCCCCACGTGCGCCTGCCCCTCCTTCAGCGCCCAGCGATAACCCCTAGGCCTCCATTCCTGCCGCGCAACCAGAACACCACCCCGGACCTATGACGCCCAGTACGGCTGACCGTCTGACGAACACTCTTGATCACCGTCTGCAGATACTCCACTGTACCCACTCCCTAGCGCCCCGGGCTCTACCCTGGCCGATGTACCAGGTCCACCTGACAGTGTGGCGACAGCTCCGGAACAGCCCGTACTCGACGCCGTCGACGACAGCCCGCCTGATACCACCTGCTTGCTTCGGGACCACGACACCTCCTTACGAGCCTTGGTAAGGGAGCTGCCTAACCCTGAGGGTTGGGAGAGGGCTATGGAAGTCTGGGGTGAGGCCTCGAACCTCGTGGCCACCTCGGTCAAGTGCCCCCATCCTCTGGTGACCGTCCCCCGCGTCCCATCAACCCTCATATCGCAAGGGACATCCAGAAGCTGTACAGGCGCAAGAGCAGGCGGCCGGCCGTCTGACTCATCTTTGAAGGCCCTTCAAAGGTATATTCCCCTCGGTGTCTTCGTTGAGCAAGCAACAATCGAATATGAAAAGCGGCGCGGGCATTGCCGGTAGGTATACACTGATATGCCCCTGAAGGAAGTCAAAATTGTCGGCGAAAGACTACCTGCGGCGATGTTGAAAGCAATGAAAAGAGCCAGTGCGGTGGGACCGAGCAGCATCATGCCTAGTCGTTCGCCGAGATCTAGGAGGAAAACAAGAAACTAATCAACTTTTACTCAAGTATTACTTTCTTGCAAAACAGGGAGCAAGACACAGAAATAACATGGACTAACTATAGGTCTATTCAATTCGGCTTGGGTTCTCTGCACTTTCTGCACTCATCCAGGGTGCGTTACACCTAAACCCTCGATTCCCTGAGGTTTAGAGGCGCCCCCTGCACTCTCGTCCTCGATTGCGCGGAGTGCGTGGTTAGGGGTCGCCGCGGTGCAGTGCACCTTTGAACCTGGCTGGGAACAGGTGCAGCCGCGCGACCCTACCGCCATAGCAGACGAGTTGAAGTGAGCGAAGTAGACGCCGCAAGTAAAATGTCTGTACTAGCAGAAATAGATGGCAGCCCGACAGAGCTGTATCCAATTTACGATGAGTTTGGCGTCATTACCTTCGATGGTGATGCCGAGCTTTACTCTACTCTACTATATATTTTATATATAGCAACATTCTTTCTTAATCATTTTAGTGATCATAGTACACGTCATTAATCATTGCCATAATTTTATACGCGTATTTTTATTGCAATTTACACAACTCTTTTAGGCCCCTTTACAGCCACGTCACATTAAATTCACAGATCCCACCAAACCACGACATATTTATTACCACTAGCATGGCGCTCTTTGGCCATACCTGGCCCTTGCGCCATTAAACCTCAAACATCATCATTACTCTACAGCAGGTAAGTTTGCTATTGTACTCTAAGCATGGTGTAAGCATAATAGCATGGTTTGTATATGTGCGAAGTGGCGACATTTCTTCCCTTATTTTTGCAGATGGAAGAAGGGTGAGGGTGCTTTGCACACCGGGGGGTTTCGCCGCGGATTCTGAGCGAACGGAGCAGTCTGGAACCGCAACTTCGCGTTGCGGAGACGCCACGCCGCGTACTACCGAAGCTACTGCCGTGGACGCGGCAGCCATGCCGACTCGGCAACACGACAGCGAAGAAGCCTTGTGGAGCGGCCGCAGAACTAAATTTGTCATAGAAAATTTTAAGGAGCACTTTGGCCGCATCGGGCAAAGGTGAGGTGAGGCTTAGCATTCGATGCGTTTGTGTATTTGCGTTGCATTTGTTTTGTTCTGCACGCAGGACCAAAAAGCAGCTGATGCTGTTCTTGACAGACTCGCTCAATGATGGATTCGGCTGCTGCCTCACCGTGGTCCAAGTGACCAATAAATGGAAGTTGCTCGAGAGAGCGTACAAGAGAGTGCGGACAAATAATAATAAATCCGGCAGCGCCGCTGCCGAGTGCGGTTTTGAGGGGTAAGTGTTCGCAGAGCTTTTATATTATTCATGGTCTCTTATGCCAGCGCATAGTTCAACTAAGACGTACCTAAATTCTTATTCACAGCGTCTACATGAAATTAGTAACAAAACTGGCTGTTTCTAGACGTAGGAAATTCCTGAAATACATTATGCTCAAATCAAATAAAAAATGACTGAGCATGCAATTTAACGAGTGTCAGCTTCAGAGAATAGCTTATTCTTGTAGTGCATCCTTGTCCATCATTCATTTTATAAGAAATTGTACCACTGTCATGTACAGTTATGCTTTCCGCAAGCCATGTGTGCAATTTGGCTAAGTGATTTGTTCGACGCCAATGTTTCTCACTCCAGCCTGGTCCCTGATGGCAATGGGATATGTATAAGTGTATACAAATCAATTAAAGAGCAGAAACATCCTTTCTCTGTTTTGCAACAATGTTCCAAGTTTTGCCTGTGCAAATGCAGCAGCTTTGCTGGTGTACTAACGTTCTAGTGCTACTTGCATTTAATTTTTTATTAGAGACCTGCAGGACTTCATGGAAAGACAGCATCATGCGAGTCCTATTGTGACGTATGCACAGGGACAAAAAATGGTGCCCGACGACAGGGAGAGGTGAGCATGATCGTAGAAAGGTGGCAACTCTTGTTTTGTGTTGCATCCTGCATGCTGTCTACTTGGACTTTGTGTTCTGTCAGACTCGGGAACAGCAGCTAGTACTGACCTATTTGTACTTGCAATCCCATAAGCTAATTTGTCATGCCATGTGGCTTTAGGATGCACTACCAGGCATGCCTACACCGCATTTGACTAAATGGCACAAATAATGGACATTTCTATTTTGAAATAAAATGGATATGGTCAATACTGGTGCCTTGTGTGTCGATGGGGTTCCCTGAGGGATTTGGCTGCGCCGGCTGTTGCCAGCGCAGGAAGGGGCCGGGGAGGCCGGGGCAGCCTCGGCTGCGCCAACCTGCGGGGTCGATGATCCCTCATTCAGGGTTGACGGTGCAGCGCTAGCTACAACCGCCGTGGGGGCAGACGGCGTAGCTGCCAACTCACTGCCTGTGGGTCGGACAGCCGCCGGAGGCCGTTGTGACGCTGCCCCCTGACGCGCCACTTCGGCAAAGCTTTTCTTTGGCAAGTATGCTACCCGCCTGCGTGCCTCTTTGAATGATATGTTTTCCTTTACTTTGATTGTGACTATGTCTTTCTCTTTTTTCCAGGACGGGCACGACCGCGAGTATGCGGCGTGCTCGCCTTCACAGTTTACACAATGGAGAGTGTTCACGCAAGCTTCAGAAGTATTTTCGTGTGCACTGCACTTCGCACAGGTTTGACGGCCTCGGCAGCTCTGCGAGCTGTGGCCGAAGCGTTGGCATTTAAAACACCTTAGGGGATTTGGCACATATGGCCGAACACGGAGCTTGATGTACCCGGCCTCTACAGACTCGGGCAGAATACTTGAGCCGAAAGTCAATATAAGGTGTTTGGTCTTGATTTCTTTGCTGTCACGCCTGATCTTAATTCTTTTAACATTGATAACGTTCTGGTCACTGAAGCCCTCCAAGAGTTCATCCTCAGTGAGCTCCAGCAAGTCATCGTCCGAGACAACACCGCGGCTTGTGTTCATGGTGCGGTGCGGGGTTACTGTTACTTGGGTCTCCCCAAATGACACAAGTTTCGGCAGCTTCTCATACTGCTTCTGATTTTGGAGCTCCAAAAGGAGATCGCCACTTGACATTCTCGACACCTTATATCCTGTACCGAAAACTTCGGTCAAAGACTTGGAAACAAGGAACGGTGAAATGGATCGCACTAGTTTGTCTGGCTTTTCTGAGTGAATGACGTGGAATCGAGGAAAGTTGTGGACTTGTCGTCCGAAAAATTGAAAGAGCTCTTCGGTGCGCCCTCGTTTCTGAGGGCGATCAGGAAGTTTGGGGAAAGAAGTTTCCATGAAAATGTATAAAAAATTCGGCAGCAGCGCCGACCACCCACCACGGAGCCCAACGAGGGGACGCGGCAGAGCTTGCATGCAAGTCTGCACAACGCCAGCCGTACGCCGCCACTATAACCAAATATGGTGTACCCAAGATTGGATAGCCACACAGGGTTAACCCTTGCCGCCAAGAAGGAAGTAAATAGAAGAGAGAAGACAGGAAAGATGTAAAGTGAGAGATAAAGACGAAGGTTTGAGAAGAGAGAGACAGGAAAAGGCGACTACCGATTTCCCCCGGGTGGGTCAGTCCGGGGGTGCCGTCTACGTGAAGCCGAGGCCAAAGGGGTGTGTTGCCGCTGCCGAGGGGCCGTAAAGGTCCGAGCACCCGGCATTGGCTCAACCCCCAGGATCCCCTTTTCCCCGGACACGGCTAAGCCGCGCACGGCTACACGCGGGAGGGTCCAACCCTCGTGTGCTCGGGTCCGTGGTGTCGCAACACACCAAACGCCTGCTTGCGCAGACGCCCCTGCGGGGGGTTTTGTGACCTAAAACGGTGACAGCAACGGCTTCTATGTGAGTGTTAATGGGAACTTCTCTGGCTGCTATACCACCTGGCAGGACAATGGCTACACCACCTGACAGCCGGTTCGCCTGAGTACGGTCGCGCCGTACAACAGTGAAACCTTTTAAAATGTTTGCGTTTTTCGCCTAGGTTTGTTTCCTGTAGGCACAGGGCCACAGGAGAGAAGTTTATTAACATGTCTTTGATGTCACCCAAGTTATTTAAGAGACCTCTACAGCTCCATTGTATCATAAAAGGCATTATAAAACTGAAAGGTAAAAATGATATTAACGAGTGAGTAGGAGATGAGAAAGATGTTAGGTGACATGGATCTGAAGAAAATAGATACAATGGAGCGATAACCCATTAGGTTATCGCCTCCTTATTTAGGGTAGTTATTGGGAGCTTGTCCCTCTTTAAGCGCTCCAGAGAGCGCTTCTCCTTGGGTCCTCCAGCCTCCAGCTCCGGTCCTCCAGCGCCTCATCGCTCTCTCTGAGGCGCTGGAGGACCGTGAGCTTGGCGCCGAGACACGTGTCTCGGGCCTTGGTGTTCGCTTGATCTTAGGGCCCTGCGGGACTGGTGTCTGCAGGGTCTGCGAAGATGATGGAGCAGGACTGGCTGCTACCACCACTGGGGCGGGAGGCGTCATTACGGGACCACTGTGCGTGGGCTCGCAGGACTCCTCAGGCCTCTGTGACGATGCCCCCACCTTCGTCACATCGGCATAACTGCGTCGCGAAAGGTACGACAGTCGTTTTCGGGCTTCAAAGAACGATATTTTTTCTTTGACAGTTAGTGCTATTACTTCTTTTTCTTTTTTCCAGCATGGGCAAGACCACGAGTAGGCTGGATGGTCTCCTTTACAGTTAGTACAATGTGGGGAAGAAGTGCAGTTTTCAGATTGATGATCAGTTGAGCTGCATTTAGCACAGGTTGTTTGGCCTCGGCATGCATGTGAAGCATGTCCGAACCTTTGACACTTGAAACACCGTCTTGGGTTCGGGATATATGGTCTGACGTTTACTTTTACGTACCCTGCATCCAGAGAGGTAGGCATTACGCTTGTGCCAAATGTAAGTATGACATGTTTGGTGGGGATTTCTTGGTCGTTTCTACGGATTACTATTCTTTGTACCTTTGTCACATTTTGTTCCTGGAAACCTTCCAGCAGTGCTTCGTCACTTAAGCCAATAAAGTCTTCTTCAGATATTACTCCCCTGCTTGTATTAAGTGTTCTGTGGGCTGAAACAGTCACTGTCGCGTCGCCAATACTGGTAAGTTCAGAGAGCTTATCTGCTTGATCTTTGTTATTCAGTTCTAGGAGGAGGTCCCCGCTAGACATTTTGGATGCTTTGTATGTTGGTCCGATTTTGTCTTTCAGACACTTCGCTACCAGGAAAGGAGAGAGTTTCCTTACCGGAATGGTGCTTTCACTATGCACTACATAGTACTTTGGAAATGTTGGGGCGTTGCTTTGAAATGAAAATTGAAATGGTACTTCGGTGCGGCATCTCTTCAGACGCCGATCATAAACAATAGAGGCTTGCGCTGCCATAGGAAAAAGTGCATGTTCGGCAACAGCGCCGACCGCCCACCACGGAGCCCAACGAGGGGACGCGGCACAGCTTGTGTACAAGCCTGCACGACGCCAGCCGTACGCTATCACTATAACCCAATATGGTGTACCCAAGGTAGGATATCCACACAAGGTTAACCCTTGCCGCCGTGGAGAAAGGAAGTAAATGGAAGAGAGAAGAAGACAGGAAAGGTGTAAAGTGAGAGATAAAGACGAAGGTTTGAGAAGAGAGAGACAGGAAGAGGCGACTACCGATTTCGCCCGGGTGGGTCAGCCCGGGGGTGCCGTCTACGTGAAGCAGAGGCCAAAGAGGTGTGTTGCCTCCGCCGGGGGGCCTTAAAGGTCTATATCACCCGGCATCGGCTCAATCTCCAGGATCCCCCTTTCCCCGGACACGGCTAAGCCGCGCACGACTACACGCGGGAGGGTCCAACCCTCGTGTGCGCGGGTCCGTGGTGTCTCAACACACCAAACGCCTGCTTGCGCAGACGCCCCTGCGGGGGGTGAAACATGTGGCGAGTGCTTGCAAATAGAGGGAGAATGAGCATGCGTGGCACATCAGAGACTCACAGTGACAGGACATATAATCCTTGCAACTGTCGATGTGCATTACTTCTACTGCAAGCGCGACATCAGCGAATCATTTTGTGCCTCGGCTCAGTAGTCCGTTGCTGTATGTAGGCAGTATAGTTCCCTACCACAAGATGATGATGATGATGATGTATGTTGTTTTGTGGCGCAAGGGCCAGGTTTGGCCAAAGAGCGCCATGACTGGTGGTAGTGTTGATGATGTATTATGGAAGATGTGACTTGGCTGTAAAGTGGCCTAAAAATGGTCGCTGTAAATGCGTAAAATCTATGTACTATAAAATTATGGCGATGAATAATGACTAAGACTGTGAAGATTAAAATCCATCGTAAAAGAATGATGCATTGTTTAAAATATGCGAGACGTTGAATTTCTTACAGCACTACAGCCTCGCCAGAGCCCTTGAACCACAGGGGCTTAGAGGCATGTGCTTATTCAAATTATCGCAGCAGCATCCTCTGAAGAGAGGAAGTGCTACGAACGTGTGGGGCTAATAACATGAAACACAACATCTTCCAAAAAGCCTAAGACGGCGTTGGTGTCAAAGAGTGGTTCTGGACCAAGTAACATAACAGGATGAAGGGGGATGTGGTGCCTGTATGCTAAGAGAAAGTGTTTTTTTCTTTCGGGTTCGGCTTCCCGACACTCCAGTAGGACGTGGAGGACGGTCAGCCTCTCCCCGCATCTACCACAGGTTGGTGGCTCGTTTCCCGTGAGTAAGAAGTTGTGTGTGCCAAAAGTGTGTCCTATTCTTAGACGGCAGAATAGGACATCTGTCCTGCGGGATTTTGTTACAGGAGGCCAGAACCCTAATTGTGGCTTTATTACATGCAGTTTATTATTTATTTCTTCGTCCCACATGCGTTGCCAGTGGCTTCGTAGTTTCCTTCTTAAGAAAGGCTTCAGGTCTGTGACAGGGACCGAAGCAGTAGGATTAACTGCATGCGATGAGATTGATGTGGCCATCTGGTCTGCTAGAACGTTTCCCTCGATGCCCCTATGTCCAGGCACCCAGCATATGATCACATGTTGCTTAGATATATATGCTTTGCACAGTGCGGAGTAGAGTTCAACAAATACTGGATTTTTGTGATTACAGAAAGACATCAAGGCCTTCACAACACTGAGGGAGTCCGTATATATAACTGATTTCGGGAGTTGTGATTTGTTTATATGCTTTACGGCCGAGAGCAGTGCGTAGGCCTCAGCCGTAAAGATACTAGTTTCCGGGTGCAGTACGTCGGATTCCGAGAAGGATGGACCGACGGCTGCATAGAACACCCCGTCGTGTGACTTTGATGCGTCGGTGTAGAACTCCGTGCAGGAGTATTTGTGCTGGAGTTCCCGGAAATGCATCTTGATTTCAATCTCTGGAGCATGCTTTGTTACTTCCACGAAAGATATATCACATTGTATGAGCTGCCACTCCCAAGGAGGTAGCAGCTTGGCTGGATGCATTAGGCGAAGCTCAAGGAGTGGAACGTGCATTTCTTCACTAAGCTCCCTCACTCGTAGCGAGAAAGGCTTTCTTACAGAGGGGCGATTATGGAAAAGGGTAGTGCAGGTCATATCGTTAACAGTGTTAAAACATGGATGTTGTTGATTGGATTGTATTTTAAGGAAATATGTAAGGTTGATATAAGTTCTCTGTAGATGGAGGGACCATTCATTTGATTCCGCGTATAAGCTTTGAATCGGGCTCGTTCTGAAAGCACCAGTGGCTAACCGGATACCTAGATGGTGAACAGGATCTAGCATCTTTAGCGCGCTGGGGGCGGCAGAGTGATAAATAACGGCGCCATAGTCTAGTCGCGATCGAATGAGGCTTTTATAGAGATTCATTAAGCACTTCCTGTCACTACCCCACGTAGTCTGGGATAAAAGCTTGATTATGTTCATTGTTTTTAGACACTTTTCTTTGAGATGTTTAATGTGGGGGTCGAAGGTGAGTCTGTAGTCAAATATGACACCTAGAAATTTGTGTTCTTTGTTTACAGGTATCTGTTGTCCACGCAGTTCTATGCAGGGATCTGGGATAAGTCCTCTCTTTCTTGTAAAAAGAACACAAGAGCTTTTGTTAGGATTGATCTTAAACCCATTCTTGTCTGCCCATATTGACACTTTGTTCATGCCATGCTGTACCTGTCTCGCAGACTGCGAGGTTACAGGATTTGAAAGCTATTTGAATGTCGTCCACGTAGACAGAGTAAAAGATGGCGGGTGGTAGTGAAGCACGAAGCGTATTCATCTTCACGATAAATAGCGTGCAGCTGAGCACGCCTCCTTGGGGTACACCCGTTTCTTGCGTAAAAGGACGTGAGAGTGCATTGCCGATTTTTACCCGGAAGGTACGATTTGACAGATAGCTTTTTATTATATTAAACATATTACCGTGGATGCCCATTTCTGACAAGTCTCTTAAGATTCCGTAACGCCACGTCGTATCGTACGCCTTCTCCATATCAAGGAATATGGATAAGAAGAATTGTTTGTGTACAAATGCGTCCCGGATATTTGCTTCTACACGTACAAGGTGGTCAGTTGTGGAGCGTCCTTCTCGGAAGCCGCACTGATAAGGATCAAGAATTTTGCTCTGTTCAAGGAAAAAGATGAGTCGCCGATTTATCATTTTTTCGAACACCTTACAAAGGCAACTTGTGAGGGCTATCGGGCGGTAACTTGCCACTGAGGAAGGGTCTTTGCCTTGTTTCAAAACAGGGACTACAATGGCTTCCTTCCACGCGGTTGGAAGGTACCCTGCATCCCAGATGGTGTTGAAAAGTGTAAGTAGTGTAAGTTGCGTGTCATTGTGTAAGTTTTTGAGCATTTCATATAAGATTCTATCAGATCCTGGTGCGGAACTCTTGCATGCGCTCAAGGCCGCTTTCAACTCGGCAGCACTAAATGGACAATTATATGGTTCATTCTGTCGGCATTTATTGATGAGTGGCTTGGATTCTTCTATTTCTTTATATTTCAGAAAGGATTGCGAGTAATGGTTGGCACTTGACACGCTCTCAAAGTGCTCCCCAAGTGAGTCCGCCTGATCTTGTAGGGTATCACCTTCTGTGTTTACCAAAGGGAGTGCATGTGCTTGTCGCCCTCTTATCCTATTGACCCTGTTCCAGGCTTTCGCCTCATCTCTGAACGAGTTAATACTTGATAGAAACTTCTGCCAACTTTCTCGTCTGGCCTGTCGGCGGGTTCGCCTGCCTTCGGATTTTACTTTTTTAAAGTTGACTAGATTTTCTGCAGTGGGAGAAGCGCGTAGCAGCCCCCACGCCCTGTTCTGTTTTTTACGAGCGATCCTACAATCGTCGTTCCACCATGGTACACGCCGTTTGCAGGCCAAGCCTTTTACTTCTGATATACATTTATATGCGACATCTATTATGAATGCTGTAAAAAACTCGACTGCAGCGTCAATTTCTAATGAAGACAGGTCAGCCCATGAGATACTAGTTAGAGATCGAAATTTCTCCCAATCAGCTGTCTCAATCTTCCACCTAGGAGCGTATGGTGGATATTCGTTTTCTTTATATGATCTTAGCAGTATAGGGAAGTGATCGCTACCGTAAGGGTTGTCGGTAACTTCCCATTCAAGTTCAGGCAGTACAGACGGGGAGACTATACTGAGATCTATTGACGAAAAGGATCGGTTTGCAAGAGAGTAATATGTGGGCTCTTTTTTATTGAGAAGGCACGCTCCAGAAGAGAAAAGGAACTGTTCAACAAGGCGACCTCGCGCATCTATACGAGAGTCGCCCCACAGAGAGCTGTGCGCATTGAAATCGCCAAGAACAGCATAAGGCTCTGGCAATTGATCGATCAAGGAGTGAAATTCATGTTTGTTCAGTTGGTAATGCGGGGGTATGTAAAGGGAGCAGATGGTGATGAGTTTGTTTAGTAGGACAACTCGAACCGCCACTGCTTCAAGGGGCGTTTGTAGCTGTAAATTTTGACATGCAATGCTTCTATGAGTAAGAATCGCAACACCACCCGATGATGCGACGGCATCATCGCGATCTTTGCGAAACGTAAGATACGTACGGAGAAAGTTTGTGTGTTTAGATTTTAAGTGAGTTTCCTGTAAACACAGCACTTTTGGATTATGTTTGTGGATGAGTTCTTGCAAATCATCAAGGTTTCTAAGGAGACCTCTGATGTTCCATTGGATGATTTGTGTATCCATGTTTAAGGTGAATTTGGTGCTGTGTTTACGGAGACGGAGTGGATGCCTTATATTACAGAGCCCTTTCGAGGCCCTGTAATAGGTGTTTTGTTCTTTCTGAAGCGTTCGAGTGATTCTCGACGCTCCTTAGGCGTTTGGTGCGCCTTGGGGTCAGGTGTAATGTCCATTGCCTCGTGTGAGGCGCCGGACAAGCGCTCTTGCGAGCGAGATGTTTTCAGAGGGAGTCCCGCCTTGGAGGGCAAGACCCCTGCGCCCACCAGCCCGGAGGTCGATGGGGTTCCCTGAGGGATTTGGCTGCGCTGGACGTTGCCAGCGCTGGAAGGGGCCTCGGAGGTTGGGGCAGCCTCGGCTGCACCCACCTTTGGGGTGGATGGTCCCTTCTCCTCGGTTGACGGAGCAGCGCTAGCTGCAACCGCCGCGGGGGCAGATGGCGTAACTGCCGACTCACTGCCTGTGGGTCTGACAGCCGCCGGAGGCCGTTGCGACGCTGCCCCCTTACGCGCCACATCGGCAAAGCTGCTCTTAGACAGGTATGACACCCGCCTACGTGCCTCCTTGAAAGATATATTTTCTTTGACTTTGATTGTCACAATCTCTTTTT
>NW_027226018.1:0-28973 GCF_038994185.2 Dermacentor albipictus | reverse complement strand
ATGCAATGCTGCTCTTTTTAGAACCCGCACATGGATTTGTGCCAAAACCCGTTTTAAGCATGAATATGACACTTTTGGTAGACGAGGATGCAGTTTTTCTGCAAAACACACGATATGCATGCAAATGGTGCTTTTGGCAGAATGCGCGTGTGGATTTCTACAAACGACGTGAAAAGCATGCCAATGCTGCTCTTTTAGAACCCGCACATGGATTTGTGCCAAAAGGCGTTTTAAGCATGAATATCACACTTTTGGTAGACGAGGATGCAGTTTTCTGCAAAACCACACGATATGCATGCAAATGGTGCTTTTGGCAGAACGCGCGTGTGGATTTCTACCAAACGACGTGAAAAGCATGCCAATGCTGCTCTTTTTAGAACCCGCACACGGATTTGTGCCAAAACGCGTTTTAAGCATGAATATGACACTTTTGGTAGACGAGTATGCAGTTTCTGCAAAACTACACGATATGCATGCAAATGGTGCTTTTGGCAGAACGCGCGTGTGGATTTCTACCAAGCGACGTGAAAAGCATGCAATGCTGCTCTTTTTAGCACCGCACATGGATTTGTGCCAAAACGCGTTTTAAGCATGAATACGCAACTTTTGGTAGACGAGGATGCAGTTTTCTGCAAAACCACACGATATGCATGCAAATGACGCTTTTGGCAGAACGCGCGTGTGGATTTCTACCAAACGACGTGAAAAGCATGCCAATGCTGCTCTTTTTAGAACCCGCACATTGATTTGTGCCAAAACGCGTTTTAAGCATGAATATGACACTTTTGGTAGACGAGTATGCAGTTTTCTGCACAACCACACGATATGCATGCAAATGGTGCTTTTGGCAGAACGCCCGTGTGGATTTCTACCAAACGACGTGAAAAGCATGCCAATGCTGCTCTTTTTAGCACCCGCACATGGATTTGTGCCAAAACGCGTTTTAAGCATGAATACGCAACTTTTGGTAGACGAGGATGCAGTTTTCTGCAAAACCACACGATATGCATGCAAATGGTGCTTTTGGCAGAACGCGCGTGTGGATTTCTACCAAACGACGTGAAATGCATGCCAATGCTGCTCTTTTAGAACCCGCACATGGATCTGTGCCAAAACGCGTTTTAAGCATGAATATGACACTTTTGGTAGACGAGTATGCAGTTTTCTGCAAAACTACACGATATGCATGCAAATGGTGCTTTTGGCAGAACGCGCGTGTGGATTTCTACAAAACGACGTGAAAAGCATGCCATTGCTGCTCTTTTTAGCACCCGCACATGGATTTGTGCCAAAACGCGTTTTAAGCATGAATACGCAACTTTTGGTAGACGAGGATGCAGTTTTCTGCAAAACCACACGATATGCATGCAAAAGACGCTTTTGGCAGAACGCGCGTGTGGATTTCTACCAAACGACGTGAAAAGCATGCCAATGCTGCTCTTTTTAGAACCCGCACATGGATTTGTGCCAAAACCCGTTTTAAGCATGAATATGACACTTTTGGTAGACGAGGATGCAGTTTTCTGCAAAACCACACGATATGCATGCAAATGGTGCTTTTGGCAGAATGCGCGTGTGGATTTCTACCAAACGACGTGAAAAGCATGCCAATGCTGCTCTTTTTAGAACCCGCACATGGATTTGTGCCAAACGCGTTTTAAGCATGAATATCACACTTTTGGTAGACGAGGATGCAGTTTTTTTGCAAAACCACACGATATGCATGCAAATGGTGCTTTTGGCAGAACGCGCGTGTGGATTTCTACCAAACGACGTGAAAAGCATGCCAATGCTGCTCTTTTTAGAACCCGCACACGGATTTGTGCCAAAACGCGTTTTAAGCATGAATATGACACTTTTGGTAGACGAGTATGCAGTTTTCTGCAAAACTACACGATATGCATGCAAATGGTGCTTTTGGCAGAACGCGCGTGTGGATTTCTACCAAACGACGTGAAAAGCATGCCAATGCTGCTCTTTTTAGCACCCGCACATGGATTTGTGCCAAAACGCGTTTTAAGCATGAATACGCAACGTTTGGTAGACGAGGATGCAGTTTTCTGCAAAACCACACGATATGCATGCAAATGACGCTTTTGGCAGAACGCGCGTGTGGATTTCTACCAAACGACGTGAAAAGCATGCCAATGCTGCTCTTTTTAGAACCCGCACATTGATTTGTGCCAAAACGCGTTTTAAGCATGAATATGACACTTTTGGTAGACGAGTATGCAGTTTTCTGCACAACCACACGATATGCATGCAAATGGTGCTTTTGGCAGAACGCCCGTGTGGATTTCTACCAAACGACGTGAAAAGCATGCCAATGCTGCTCTTTTTAGCACCCGCACATGGATTTGTGCCAAAACGCGTTTTAAGCATGAATACGCAACTTTTGGTAGACGAGGATGCAGTTTTCTGCAAAACCACACGATATGCATGCAAATGGTGCTTTTGGCAGAACGCGCGTGTGGATTTCTACCAAACGACGTGAAATGCATGCCAATGCTGCTCTTTTTAGAACCCGCACATGGATCTGTGCCAAAACGCGTTTTAAGCATGAATATGACACTTTTGGTAGACGAGTATGCAGTTTTCTGCAAAACTACACAATATGCATGCAAATGGTGCTTTTGGCAGAACGCGCGTGTGGATTTCTACCAAACGACGTGAAAAGCATGCCATTGCTGCTCTTTTTAGCACCCGCACATGGATTTGTGCCAAAACGCGTTTTAAGCATGAATACGCAACTTTTGGTAGACGAGGATGCAGTTTTCTGCAAAACTACACGATATGCATGCAAATGACGCTTTTGGCAGAACGCGCGTGTGGATTTCTACCAAACGACGTGAAAAGCATGCCAATGCAGCTCTTTTTAGCACCCGCACATGGATTTGTGCCAAAACGCGTTTTAAGCATGAATATGCAACTTTTGGTAGACGAGGATGCAGTTTTCTGCAAAACCACACGATATGCATGCAAATGGTGCTTTTGGCAGAACGCGCGTGTGGATTTCTACCAAACGACGTGAAAAGCATGCCAATGCTGCTCTTTTTAGAACCCGCACATCGATTTGTGGCAAAACGCGTTTTAAGCATGAATATGACACTATTGGTAGACGAGTATGCAGTTTTCTGCACAACCACACGATATGCATGCAAATGGTGCTTTTGGCAGAACGCCCGTGTGGATTTCTACCAAACGACGTGAAAAGCATGCCAATGCAGCTCTTTTTAGAACCCGCACATGGATTTGTGCCAAAATGCGTTTTAAGCATGAATATGACACTTTTGGTAGACGAGGATGCAGTTTTCTGCAAAACCACACGATATGCATGCAAATGGTGCTTTTGGCAGAACGCGCGTGTGGATTTCTACCAAACGACGTGAAAAGCATGCCAATGCTGCTCTTTTTAGAACCCGCACACGGATTTGTGCCAAAACGCGTTTTAAGCATGAATATGATACTTTTGGTAGACGAGTATGCAGTTTTCTGCAAAACCACACGATATGCATGCAAATGACGCTTTTGGCAGAACGCGCGTGTGGATTTCTACCAAACGACGTGAAAAGCATGCCAATGCTGCTCTTTTTAGAACCCGCACATTGATTTGTGCCAAAACGCGTTTTAAGCATGAATATGACACTTTTGGTAGACGAGTATGCAGTTTTCTGCACAACCACACGATATGCATGCAAATGGTGCTTTTGGCAGAACGCCCGTGTGGATTTCTACCAAACGACGTGAAAAGCATGCCAATGCTGCTCTTTTTAGCACCCGCACATGGATTTGTGCCAAAACGCGTTTTAAGCATGAATACGCAACTTTTGGTAGACGAGGATGCAGTTTTCTGCAAAACCACACGATATGCATGCAAATGGTGCTTTTGGCAGAACGCGCGTGTGGATTTCTACCAAACGACGTGAAATGCATGCCAATGCTGCTCTTTTAGAACCCGCACATGGATCTGTGCCAAAACGCGTTTTAAGCATGAATATGACACTTTTGGTAGACGAGTATGCAGTTTTCTGCAAAACTACACGATATGCATGCAAATGGTGCTTTTGGCAGAACGCGCGTGTGGATTTCTACCAAACGACGTGAAAAGCATGCCATTGCTGCTCTTTTTAGCACCCGCACATGGATTTGTGCCAAAACGCGTTTTAAGCATGAATACGCAACTTTTGGTAGACGAGGATGCAGTTTTCTGCAAAACCACACGATATGCATGCAAAAGACGCTTTTGGCAGAACGCGCGTGTGGATTTCTACCAAACGACGTGAAAAGCATGCCAATGCTGCTCTTTTTAGAACCCGCACATGGATTTGTGCCAAAACCCGTTTTAGGCATGAATATGACACTTTTGGTAGACGAGGATGCAGTTTTCTGCAAAACCACACGATATGCATGCAAATGGTGCTTTTGGCAGAATGCGCGTGTGGATTTCTACCAAACGACGTGAAAAGCATGCCAATGCTGCTCTTTTTAGAACCCGCACATGGATTTGTGCCAAAACGCGTTTTAAGCATGAATATCACACTTTTGGTAGACGAGGATGCAGTTTTTTGCAAAACCACACGATATGCATGCAAATGGTGCTTTTGGCAGAACGCGCGTGTGGATTTCTACCAAACGACGTGAAAAGCATGCCAATGCTGCTCTTTTTAGAACCCGCACACGGATTTGTGCCAAAACGCGTTTTAAGCATGAATATGACACTTTTGGTAGACGAGTATGCAGTTTTCTGCAAAACTACACGATATGCATGCAAATGGTGCTTTTGGCAGAACGCGCGTGTGGATTTCTACCAAACGACGTGAAAAGCATGCCAATGCTGCTCTTTTTAGCACCCGCACATGGATTTGTGCCAAAACGCGTTTTAAGCATGAATACGCAACTTTTGGTAGACGAGGATGCAGTTTTCTGCAAAACCACACGATATGCATGCAAATGACGCTTTTGGCAGAACGCGCGTGTGGATTTCTACCAAACGACGTGAAAAGCATGCCAATGCTGCTCTTTTTAGAACCCGCACATTGATTTGTGCCAAAACGCGTTTTAAGCATGAATATGACACTTTTGGTAGACGAGTATGCAGTTTTCTGCACAACCACACGATATGCATGCAAATGGTGCTTTTGGCAGAACGCCCGTGTGGATTTCTACCAAACGACGTGAAAAGCATGCCAATGCTGCTCTTTTTAGCACCCGCACATGGATTTGTGCCAAAACGCGTTTTAAGCATGAATACGCAACTTTTGGTAGACGAGGATGCAGTTTTCTGCAAAACCACACGATATGCATGCAAATGGTGCTTTTGGCAGAACGCGCGTGTGGATTTCTACCAAACGACGTGAAATGCATGCCAATGCTGCTCTTTTTAGAACCCGCACATGGATCTGTGCCAAAACGCGTTTTAAGCATGAATATGACACTTTTGGTAGACGAGTATGCAGTTTTCTGCAAAACTACACAATATGCATGCAAATGGTGCTTTTGGCAGAACGCGCGTGTGGATTTCTACCAAACGACGTGAAAAGCATGCCATTGCTGCTCTTTTTAGCACCCGCACATGGATTTGTGCCAAAACGCGTTTTAAGCATGAATACGCAACTTTTGGTAGACGAGGATGCAGTTTTCTGCAAAACTACACGATATGCATGCAAATGACGCTTTTGGCAGAACGCGCGTGTGGATTTCTACCAAACGACGTGAAAAGCATGCCAATGCAGCTCTTTTTAGCACCCGCACATGGATTTGTGCCAAAACGCGTTTTAAGCATGAATATGCAACTTTTGGTAGACGAGGATGCAGTTTTCTGCAAAACCACACGATATGCATGCAAATGGTGCTTTTGGCAGAACGCGCGTGTGGATTTCTACCAAACGACGTGAAAAGCATGCCAATGCTGCTCTTTTTAGAACCCGCACATCGATTTGTGGCAAAACGCGTTTTAAGCATGAATATGACACTATTGGTAGACGAGTATGCAGTTTTCTGCACAACCACACGATATGCATGCAAATGGTGCTTTTGGCAGAACGCCCGTGTGGATTTCTACCAAACGACGTGAAAAGCATGCCAATGCAGCTCTTTTTAGAACCCGCACATGGATTTGTGCCAAAATGCGTTTTAAGCATGAATATGACACTTTTGGTAGACGAGGATGCAGTTTTCTGCAAAACCACACGATATGCATGCAAATGGTGCTTTTGGCAGAACGCGCGTGTGGATTTCTACCAAACGACGTGAAAAGCATGCCAATGCTGCTCTTTTTAGAACCCGCACACGGATTTGTGCCAAAACGCGTTTTAAGCATGAATATGATACTTTTGGTAGACGAGTATGCAGTTTTCTGCAAAACTACACGATATGCATGCAAATGGTGCTTTTGGCAGAACGCGCGTGTGGATTTCTACCAAACGACGTGAAAAGCATGCCAATGCTGCTCTTTTTAGAACCCGCACATGGATTTGTGCCAAAACGCGTTTTAAGCATGAATATGACACTTTAGGTTGACGAGGATGCAGTTTTCTGCAAAACCACACGATATGCATGCAAATGGTGCTTTTGGCAGAACGCGCGTGTGGATTTCTACCAAACGACGTGAAAAGCATGCCAATGCTGCTCTTTTTAGAACCCGCACATGGATTTGTGCCAAAATGCGTTTTAAGCATGAATATGACACTTTTGGTAGACGAGTATGCAGTTTTCTGCAAAACTACACGATATGCATGCAAATGGTGCTTTTGGCAGAACGCGCGTGTGGATTTCTACCAAACGACGTGAAAAGCATGCCAATGCTGCTCTTTTTAGAACCCGCACACGGATTTGTGCCAAAACGCGTTTTAAGCATGAATATGACACTTTTGGTAGACGAGTATGCAGTTTTCTGCAAAACTACACGATATGCATGCAAATGGTGCTTTTGGCAGAACGCGCGTGTGGATTTCTACCAAACGACGTGAAAAGCATGCCAATGCTGCTCTTTTAAGCACCCGCACATGGATTTGTGCCAAAACGCGTTTTAAGCATGAATACGCAACTTTTGGTAGACGAGGATGCAGTTTTCTGCAAAACCACACGATATGCATGCAAATGACGCTTTTGGCAGAACGCGCGTGTGGATTTCTACCAAACGACGTGAAAAGCATGCCAATGCTGCTCTTTTTAGAACCCGCACATGGATTTGTGCCAAAATGCGTTTTAAGCATGAATATGACTCTTTTGGTAGACGAGTATGCAGTTTTCTGCAGAACTACACGATATGCATGCTAATGGTGCTTTTGGCAGAACGCGCGTGTGGATTTCTACCAAACGACGTGAAAAGCATGCCAATGCTGCTCTTTTTAGAACCCGCACATGGATTTGTGCCAAAACACGTTTTAAGCATGAATATGACACTTTAGGTAGACGAGGATGCAGTTTTCTGCAAAACCACACGATATGCAAATGGTGCTTTTGGCAGAACGCGCGTGTGGATTTCTACCAAACGACGTGAAAAGCATGCCAATGCTGCTCTTTTTAGAACCCGCACATGGATTTGTGCCAAAATGCGTTTTAAGCATGAATATGACACTTTTGGTAGACGAGGATGCAGTTTTCTGCAAAACCACACGATATGCATGCAAATGGTGCTTTTGGCAGAACGCGCGTGTGGATTTCTACCAAACGACGTGAAAAGCATGTCAATGCTGCTCTTTTTAGAACCCGCACACGGATTTGTGCCAAAACGCGTTTTAAGCATGAATATGACACTTTTGGTAGACGAGTATGCAGTTTTCTGCAAAACTACACGATATGCATGCAAATGGTGCTTTTGGCAGAACGCGCGTGTGGATTTCTACCAAACGACGTGAAAAGCATGCCAATGCTGCTCTTTTTAGCACCCGCACATGGATTTGTGCCAAAACGCGTTTTAATCATGAATATGACACTTTTGGTAGACGAGTATGCAGTTTTCTGCAAAACTACACGATATGCATGCAAATGGTGCTTTTGGCAGAACGCGCGTGTAGATTTCTACCAAACGACGTGAAAAGCATGCCAATGCTGCTCTTTTTAGAACCCGCACATCGATTTGTGGCAAAACGCGTTTTAAGCATGAATATGACACTTTTGGCAGACGAGTATGCAGTTTTCTGCACAACCACACGATATGCATGCAAATGGTGCTTTTGGCAGAACGCCCGTGTGGATTTCTACCAAACGACGTGAAAAGCATGCCAATGCAGCTCTTTTTAGAACCCGCACATGGATTTGTGCCAAAATGCGTTTTAAGCATGAATATGACACTTTTGGTAGACGAGGATGCAGTTTTCTGCAAAACCACACGGTATGCATGGAAATGGTGCTTTTGGCAGAACGCGCGTGTGGATTTCTACCAAACGACGCGAAAAGCATGCCAATGCTGCTCTTTTTAGAACCCGCACACGGATTTGTGCCAAAACGCGTTTTAAGCATGAATATGACACTTTTGGTAGACGAGTATGCAGTTTTCTGCAAAACTACACGATATGCATGCAAATGGTGCTTTTGGCAGAACGCGCGTGTGGATTTCTACCAAACGACGTGAAAAGCATGCCAGTGCTGCTCTTTTTAGAACCCGCACATGGATTTGTGCCAAAACGCGTTTTAAGCATGAATATGACACTTTAGGTAGACGAGGATGCAGGTTTCTGCAAAACCACACGATATGCATGCAAATGGTGCTTTTGGCAGAACGCGCGTGTGGATTTCTACCAAACGACGTGAAAAGCATGCCAATGCTGCTCTTTTTAGAACCCGCACATGGATTTGTGCCAAAACGCGTTTTAAGCATGAATATGACACTTTAGGTAGACGAGGATGCAGTTTTCTGCAAAACCACACGATATGCAAATGGTGCTTTTGGCAGAACGCGCGTGTGGATTTCTACCAAACGACGTGAAAAGCATGCCAATGCTGCTCTTTTTAGAACCCGCACATGGATTTGTGCCAAAATGCGTTTTAAGCATGAATATGACACTTTTGGTAGACGAGGATGCAGTTTTCTGCAAAACCACACGATATGCATGCAAATGGTGCTTTTGGCAGAACGCGCGTGTGGATTTCTACCAAACGACGTGAAAAGCATGCCAATGCTGCTCTTTTGAGAACACGCACATGGATTTGTGCCAAAACGCGTTTTAAGCATGAATATGACACTTTTGGTAGACGAGGATGCAGTTTTCTGCAAAACCACACGATATGCATGCAAATGGTGCTTTTGGCAGAACGCGCGTGTGGATTTCTACCAAACGACGTGAAAAGCATGCCAATGCTGCTCTTTTTAGAATCCGCACATGGATTTGTGCCAAAACGCGTTTTAAGCATGATTATGACACTTTTGGTAGACGAGTATGCAGTTTTCTGAAAACCACACGATATGCATGCAAATGGTGCTTTTGGCAGAACGCGCGTGTGGATTTCTACCAAACGACGTGAAAAGCATGCGAATGCTGCTCTTTTTAGCACCCGCACATGGATTTGTGCCAAAACGCGTTTTAAGCATGAATACGCAACTTTTGGTAGACGAGGATGCAGTTTTCTGCAAAATCACACGATATGCATGCAAATGACGCTTTTGGCAGAACGCGCGTGTGGATTTCTACCAAACGACGTGACAAGCATGCCAATGCTGCTCTTTTTAGAACCCGCACATGGATTTGTGCCAAAACGCGTTTTAAGCATGAATAAGACACTTGGTAGACGAGGATGCAGTTTTCTGCAAAACCACACGATATGCATGCAAATGACGCTTTTGGCAGAACGCGCGTGTGGATTTCTACCAAACGACGTGAAAAGCATGCCAATGCTGCTCTTTTTAGCACCCGCACATGGATTTCTGCCAAAACGCGTTTTAAGCATGAATATGCAACTTTTGGTAGACGAGGATGCAGTTTTCTGCAAAACCACACGATATGCAGGCAAATGGTGCTTTTGGCAGAACGCGCGTGTGGATTTCTACCAAACGACGTGAAAAGCATGCCAATGCTGCTCTTTTTAGAACCCGCACATGGATTTGTGCCAAAACCCGTTTTAAGCATGAATATGACACTTTTGGTAGACGAGGATGCAGTTTTCTGCAAAACCACACGATATGCATGCAAATGGTGCTTTTGGCAGAATGCGCGTGTGGATTTCTACCAAACGACGTGAAAAGCATGCCAATGCTGCACTTTTTAGAACCCGCACATGGATTTGTACCAAAACGCGTTTTAAGCATGAATATCACACTTTTGGTAGACGAGGATGCAGTTTTCTGCAAAACCACACGATATGCATGCAAATGGTGCTTTTGGCAGAACGCGCGTGTGGATTTCTACCAAACGACGTGAAAAGCATGCCAATGCTGCTCTTTTTAAACCCGCACATCGATTTGTGCCAAAACGCGTTTTAAGCATGAATATGACACTTTTGGTAGACGAGTATGCAGTTTTCTGAACAACCACACGATATGCATGCAAATGGTGCTTTTGGCAGAACGCCCGTGTGGATTTCTACCAAACGACGTGAAAAGGATGCCAATGCTGCTCTTTTTAGCACCCGCACATGAATTTGTGCCAAAACGCGTTTTAAGCATGAATGCGCAACTTTTGGTAGACGAGGATGCAGTTTTCTGCAAAACCACACGATATGCATGCAAATGGTGCTTTTGGCAGAACGCGCGTGTGGATTTCTACCAAACGACGTGAAAAGCATGCCAATGCTGCTCTTTTTAGAACCCGCACATGGATTTGTGCCAAAATGCGTTTTAAGCATGAATATGACACTTTTGGTAGACGAGGATGCAGTTTTCTGCAAAACTACACGTTATGCATGCAAATGGTGCTTTTGGCAGAACGCGCGTGTGGATTTCTACCAAACGACGTGAAAAGCATGCCAATGCTGCTCTTTTTAGCACCCGCACATGGATTTGTGCCAAAACGCGTTTTAAGCGTGAATACGCAACTTTTGGTAGACGAGGATGCAGTTTTCTGCAAAACCACACGATATGCATGCAAATGGTGCTTTTGGCAGAACGCGCGTGTGGATTTCTCCCAAACGACGTGAAAAGCATGCCAATGCTGCTCTTTTTAGAACCCGCACATGGATTTGTGCCAAAACGCGTTTTAAGCATGAATATGACACTTTTGGTAGACGAGGATGCAGTTTTCTGCAAAACCACACGATATGCATGCAAATGGTGCTTTTGGCAGAACGCGCGTGTGGATTTCTACCAAACGACGTGAAAAGCATGTCAATGCTGCTCTTTTTAGAACCCGCACATGGATTTGTGCCAAAACGCGTTTTAAGCATGAATATGACACTTTTGGTAGACGAGTATGCAGTTTTCTGCAAAACTACACGATATGCATGCAAATGGTGCTTTTGGCAGAACGCGCGTGTGGATTTCTACCAAACGACGTGAAAAGCATTGCAATGCTGCTCTTTTTAGCACCCGCACATGGATTTGTGCCAAAACGCGTTTTAAGCATGAATACGCAACTTTTGGTAGACGAGGATGCAGTTTTCTGCAAAACCACACGATATGCATGCAAATGACGCTTTTGGCAGAACGCGCGTGTGGATTTCTACCAAACGACGTGAAAAGCATGGCAATGCTGCTCTTTTTAGCACCCGCACATGGATTTGTGCCAAAACGCGTTTTAAGCATGAATATGCAACTTTTGGTAGACGAGGATGCAGTTTTCTGCAAAACCACACGATATGCATGCAAATGGTGCTTTTGGCAGAACGCGCGTGTGGATTTCTACCAAACGACGTGAAAAGCATGCCAATGCTGCTCTTTTTAGCACCCGCACATGGATTTGTGCCAAAACGCGTTTTAAGCATGAATACGCAACTTTTGGTAGACGAGGATGCAGTTTTCTGCAAAACCACACGATATGCATGCAAATGACGCTTTTGGCAGAACGCGCGTGTGGATTTCTACAAAACGAAGTGAAAAGCATGCCAATGCTGCTCTTTTTAGCACCCGCACATGGATTTGTGCCAAAACGCGTTTTAAGCATGAATATGCAACTTTTGCTAGACGAGGATGCAGTTTTCTGCAAAACCACACGATATGCATGCAAATGGTGCTTTTGGCAGAACGCGCGTGTGGATTTCTACCAAACGACGTGAAAAGCATGCCAATGCTGCTCTTTTTAGAACCCGCACATGGATTTGTGCCAAAACGCGTTTTAAGCATGAATATGACACTTTTGGTAGACGAGGATGCAGTTTTCTGCAAAACCACACGATATGCATGCAAATGGTGCTTTTGGCAGAACGCGCGTGTGGATTTCTACCAAACGACGTGAAAAGCATGCCAATGCTGCTCTTTTTAGAACCCGCACATGGATTTGTGCCAAAATGCGTTTTAAGCATGAATATGACACTTTTGGTAGACGAGGATGCAGTTTTCTGCAAAACCACACGATATGCATGCAAATGGTGCTTTTGGCAGAACGCGCGTGTGGATTTCTACCAAACGACGTGAAAAGCATGTCAATGCTGCTCTTTTTAGAACCCGCACACGGATTTGTGCCAAAACGCGTTTTAAGCATGAATATGACACTTTTGGTAGACGAGTATGCAGTTTTCTGCAAAACTACACGATATGCATGCAAATGGTGCTTTTGGCAGAACGCGCGTGTGGATTTCTACCAAACGACGTGAAAAGCATGCCAATGCTGCTCTTTTTAGCACCCGCACATGGATTTGTGCCAAAACGCGTTTTAAGCATGAATACGCAACTTTTGGTAGACGAGGATGCAGTTTTCTGCAAAACCACACGATATGCATGCAAATGACTCTTTTGGCAGAACGCGCGTGTGGATTTCTACCAAACGAGGTGAAAAGCATGCCAATGCTGCTATTTTTAGAACCCGCACATGGATTTGTGCCAAAATGCGTTTTAAGCATGAATATGACACTTTTGGTAGACGAGGATGCAGTTTTCTGCAAAACTACACGTTATGCATGCAAATGGTGCTTTTGGCAGAACGCGCGTGTGGATTTCTACCAAACGACGTGAAAAGCATGCCAATGCTGCTCTTTTTAGCACCCGCACATGGATTTGTGCCAAAACGCGTTTTAAGCATGAATATTGTCACGTGGTAGTGACGGCAAAGAGAGAACACAGTAACAGTACTGTGAAAGACAAAGCTAGCTTTTATTGGGCGAACCTGTGCCCACAAAACAGGCTACACTTAAAGCACAACGATAGCGGCGAACACAGTCGGCGATCGTCGAAAATCTGATCAGCGGGTCAAGCGCGTCGGCTTTTATAGATCAGTCGTCGAATGTTCCAGATTACCTGATGGGACCCGCGTGTCTTCCACAAAGTTCTACACCATTCATGTCACGCGATGAAATTTGATAACACAAGGTTCGGCGACAACAGACACGCGGATAGAAGCATCGATAACTTTCCAGAAACTTCGGATACATGCAAGCGCGTCCCGCGCTGCGCGATAAGATTTGTTAGGCGGTGAAACCTGGTCGCCCGATAAATATAAATACACGTGTCAATACCCCCCTCTTAAAAAGCATCGTCCCGATGCTACAAAGAGAGCGGAACACAAAGGGACGCTTATTAAACATAAGTAACAAAACAACGAAAAGAAATAAAGTCCAAAGGTCAGTTACGCGAAGTCCCAAAGTTCGTCAACGCTGGTGGTACGGCTTGAGCCGCACAACGTGGACAATTTCAGGTCGTGAGCGGCGCCGCTGTGACAGCGAAATGCCGTCTGGCACGACCTCGTACTCCAGTGCACCAATACGTCGGATGATCTTGTACGGTCCAAAATAGCGACGCAAAAGCTTCTCGCTCAGTCCTCGTCGGCGAATAGGGGTCCATACCCAAACACGGTCGCCGGGCTGGTACTCGACGAAGCGTCGTCGGAGATTGTAGTGTCGGCTGTCGGTCCTCTGCTGGTTCCTGATTCGCAGGCGGGCGAGCTGTCGGGCTTCTTCGGCGCGCTGGAGATAGGTAGCGACGTCAAGATTCTCTTCGTTCGTTACGTGCGGCAGCATGGCGTCGAGCGTCGTCGTCGGGTTCCTGCCGTAAACCAACTTGAACGGCGTGATCTGTGTTGTTTCTTGCACCGCCGTGTTATAAGCGAATGTTACGTACGGCAGGACGGCATCCCAGGTCTTGTGTTCGACGTCGACGTACATCGCTAGCATGTCGGCGAGGGTCTTATTCAGCCGCTCCGTAAGACCATTCGTCTGCGGGTGGTAAGCCGTTGTCCTCCTGTGCCTTGTCTGACTGTATTTCAGAATGGCTTGGGTGAGCTCCGCTGTAAAGGCCGTTCCTCTGTCGGTGATGAGGACTTCTGGGGCGCCATGTCGCAGCAGGATGTTTTCTATAAAGAATTTCGCCACTTCGGCTGCGCTACCTTTCGGCAGTGCTTTTGTTTCAGCGAAGCGGGTGAGGTAGTCCGTCGCCACGACGATCCACTTATTTCCGGTTATTGACGTCGGAAAGGGTCCCAGCAAGTCCATCCCGATGTGCTGGAATGGTCGGCAAGGAGGCTCGATTGGCTGTAGTAATCCGGCTGGCCTTGTCGGCGGTGTCTTGCGTCGCTGACAGTCTCGGCATGTTCTGACATAACGGGCGACGTCGGCGGTCAGGCGCGGCCAATAATACTTTTCTTGTATCCTTGATAGTGTCCGGGAAACTCCGAGGTGCCCAGCGGTCGGATCGTCATGTAGGGCATGCAATACTTCTGGACGAAGTCCTGACGGGACAACAAGAAGGTAGTTGGCGCGGACTGGCGAGAAGTTCTTCTTCACGAGTAGACTGTCTTGAAGCGTGAAGGAAGATAATCCGCGCTTAAATGCCCTGGGGACAACGTCGGTGTGCCCTTCCAAATAATCGACGAGGCCTTTTAGCTCCGGGTCCGCTCGTTGTTGTTCGGCGAAGTCTTGCGCGCTTATTATTCCAAGGAAGGCGTCGTCATCCTCGTCATCTTGCGGCGGCGGGTCAATGGGGGCGCGGGATAGGCAATCGGCGTCTGAGTGTTTTCGCCCGGACTTGTATGTTACGGTGATGTCGTATTCTTGTAGTCTGAGGCTCCACCGTGCCAGCCGTCCTGAGGGATCCTTTAAATTCGCTAGCCAACACAAGGCGTGATGGTCGCTGACGACTTTGAATGGCCTGCCATATAGGTAAGGGCGAAATTTCGCTGTAGCCCAAACGATGGCGAGGCATTCCTTTTCGGTTGTAGAATAATTGCCTTCCGCTTTTGACAACGACCGGCTAGCGTAAGCTATCACGTGTTCATGTCCATCTTTTCTCTGGACCAGGACGGCGCCGAGGCCTAGGCTACTGGCGTCAGTGTGGATTTCGGTATCGGCGTGTTCGTCGAAGTGCGCAAGTACGGGCGGCGACTGCATGCGTCGTTTGAGTTCTTGAAATGCCTCGGCCTGCGGCGTTTCCCACTTGAACTCGACGTCGCATTTAGTTAGCTGCGTCAGCGGCTCAGCGATGCGTGAAAAGTCCTTGACAAAGCGCCTATAGTAGGCACACATGCCAAGGAATCTGCGCACTGCCTTCTTGTCGATTGGCTGCGGGAACTTTGCGATGGCAGCTGTCTTCTGCGGGTCGGGGCGTACTCCAGATTTGCTGATGACATGGCCTAGGAATAGAAGCTCATCGTAAGCGAAGTGACACTTTTCCGGCTTCAGGGTGAGCCCTGATGACTTGATGGCCTCTAATACTGTCGCAAGCCGCTTAAGGTGATCGTCGAAATTTCCGGCGAAGACGACGACGTCATCCAAGTAAACAAGACAGGTCTGCCACTTCAATCCCGCTAAAACCGTGTCCATCACGCGCTGGAACGTTGCAGGCGCCGAGCACAGTCCAAATGGCATAACCTTGAACTCGTAGAGGCCGTCTGGGGTGATGAAGGCGGTCTTTTCGCGATCTCTTTCGTCGACTTCTATTTGCCAATAGCCAGACTTGAGGTCCATCGAGGAGAAGTACTTAGCGTTGCAGAGCCGATCCAATGCGTCGTCTATCCGTGGAAGGGGGTATACGTCCTTCTTCGTGATCTTGTTCAGACGACGATAATCGACACAGAAACGTAGGGTTCCGTCCTTTTTCTTCACCAGCACAACAGGGGATGCCCACGGGCTTTTCGACGGCTGGATGATGTCGTCGCGCAGCATTTCGTCGACTTGTTCTCTTATAGCTTCGCGTTCTCGCGGCGAAACTCGGTAAGGGCTCTGGCGGAGTGGTCGAGCGTACTCCTCGGTGATTATGCGATGCTTGGCGACTGGTGTTTGTCGAATCCTCGATGTCGTCGAAAAGCAGCCTTTGTATCGTCGGAGCAGACTTCTGAGCTGCTGTTGCTTAATCACTGGGAGACTTGGATTAATGTCGTAGTCTGGTTCGGGAACCATGGTCGTCGGGCTACATGCGGCGGAATCCGAGAGGACAAACGCATTACTGGTTTCCACAATTTCTTCGATGTACGCGATCGTCGTGCCCTTGTTGATGTGCTTGAACTCCTGGGTGAAGTTTGTCAGCAACACTTCAGTTTTCCCGCCATGCAGTCGAGCGATCCCTCTTGCGACGCAAATTTCACGGTCTAGCAGTAGACGTTGGTCACCCTCGATGACGCCTTCTACGTCGGCAGGCGTTTTGGTGCCTACGGAAATGACAATGCTGGAGCGAGGCGGGATGCTGACTTGACTTTCGAGCACACTTAAGGCACGGTGAATACTAGAGCTCTCCGGTGGTATCGCTCGATCTTCCGACAGCGTTATGGACTTCGACTTCAGGTCAATGATTGCGCCGTGTTGGTTCAGGAAGTCCATGCCGAGAATGACGTCTCGCGAACACTGTTGCAGGATAACGAAGATGGCAGGGTAAGTACGGTCATGAACGGTAATTCTTGCCGTGCAGATTCCAGTCGGCGTAATGAGGTGTCCTCCAGCGGTCCGAATTTGGGGACCCTCCCATGCAGTCTTAACCTTCTTTAACTGGGCGGCGATGTGTCCACTCATTACAGAGTAATCGGCCCCTGTGTCGACTAAGGCAGTGACTGCGTGGCCGTCTAGAAGTACGTCGAGGTCGGTGGTTCTTTGTCTGGCGTTGCAGTTGTGTCTTGGCGTCGGATCACGGCTGCGTCGTGTTGAACTGAAGCTGGAACGTTGCGTCGTCAAGTCGTCTTTCGTCGCTGTAGTGTTGGCTTCGCGACTTCTTCGGGACGGCGGCGTGTCGTCATTAGGTCGTCGAGATGATTTCTTCGTCATGTTCGTCGACGGCGGAGGATCTTCGTCAGTTCGACGAACAGCAACCGCACCTCCATCGGTTGCTGCTTTTAGTTTTCCGGATATGGGCTCGCAGAGCGGCCCCGCGCAGGGCCGGTGTATGGTCGGCGCTGCGGCGACAGGTAGCGGCCTGGTGACGGCGAACGGGACGGTCGTCGAGGGCTCCATTGAGTAGCGGCGAGGTAGTCGGCGATGTCACGTGGGCGCTCTCCAAGCTTTGGACGCGGCGCGTTGACGGCGAACCCTCTCAGTCCCATGTCGCGGTATGGGCATCGGCGGTAGACGTGACCCGCTTCCCCGCAGTGGTAGCAGAGTGGGCGGTGGTCAGGAGCGCGCCAAACGTCGGTCTTCCTCGGGTAGCTCCGCTGGGCGACGGGTGGGCGCGTTGTCGGCGGCGGCGGCGGTGGTCGACGGAATTGCGGCGTTACAGGGCCCTGGCGTAGTCGCTGAGGTGGGCCTTGACGGCGTACGACGGCGGCGTAGGTCATCGCTTCGGGTTGGGGTTGCGGTAATTGAGGTTGCACCTCCGGAACTCCAAGCGACCTCTGAACCTCATCTTTGACGATGTCAGCGATCGAGGCCACTTGAGGCTGCGACGACGGGAAGATCTTCTGAAGCTCCTCTCGTACGACTGCCCTGATAGCCTCGCGCAGGTCTTCGGAGGCCAGTGATTGAACTCCGGCATAGTTTGTAGCGTTGGTGCGGCGGTCGAACTGCCGGTTTCGCATCTCGAGTGTCTTCTCGATGCTAGTGGCCTCGCGAAGAAACTCGTCGACAGTCTTCGGCGGGTTTCGTACCATACCGGCGAAAAGTTCCTCCTTAACACCACGCATTAGTAGCCGGACTTTCTTTTCCTCGGACATTTCCGGGTCGGCGTGGCGGAATAGGCGGCTCATTTCTTCTGTAAAAATCGCCGTGGTCTCGTTGGGCAGCTGCACTCGGGTTTCCAGTAGTGCTTGGGCTCGTTCTCGGCGAACGACGCTTGTGAATGTCTTCAGGAAGGCGCTTCGGAAAAGGTCCCAGGTCGTTAACGTGGCTTCTCTGTTCTCGAACCACGTCCTGGCAGCGTCTTCCAATGCGAAGAAGACATGTCGCAGTTTGTCGTCACTGTTCCAGCTGTTAAATGCAGCGACCCTCTCGTACGTCTCGAGCCAGGTTTCCGGGTCCTCGAATGTTGAACCGCGGAACGTGGGGGGCTCCCTGGGCTGCTGCAGCACGACGGGGGATGCTGGGGCTGCCATTGGGGAGGACTTGGTGGCAATCTTCCTGCTCGTCTCAGGTAGGAGTCCGTGCTCTGGGGGCAGTCCTTGCAGCCGGCGGCTAGCTCGCTGGTCTTGGTTGGCTGGTGGCTGGTCTTGGTCGACGTTGGTTTTGTCCTCGGGCTTCGGACTTGGATCGCGGCTTTGCGGGGGCGTTCGGTACATGAACGCACAAGCACCTCCACCAGATGTCACGTGGTAGTGACGGCAAAGAGAGAACACAGTAACAGTACTGTGAAAGACAAAGCTAGCTTTTATTGGGCGAACCTGTGCCCACAAAACAGGCTACACTTAAAGCACAACGATAGCGGCGAACACAGTCGGCGATCGTCGAAAATCTGATCAGCGGGTCAAGCGCGTCGGCTTTTATAGATCAGTCGTCGAATGTTCCAGATTACCTGATGGGACCCGCGTGTCTTCCACAAAGTTCTACACCATTCATGTCACGCGATGAAATTTGATAACACAAGGTTCGGCGACAACAGACACGCGGATAGAAGCATCGATAACTTTCCAGAAACTTCGGATACATGCAAGCGCGTCCCGCGCTGCGCGATAAGATTTGTTAGGCGGTGAAACCTGGTCGCCCGATAAATATAAATACACGTGTCAATATGCAACTTTTGGTAGACGAGGATGCAGTTTTCTGCAAAACCACACGATATGCATGCAAATGGTGCTTTTGGCAGAACGCGCGTGTGGATTTCTACCAAACGACGTGAAAAGCATGCCAATGCTGCTCTTTTTAAACCCGCACATCGATTTGTGCCAAAACGCGTTTTAAGCATGAATATGACACTTTTGGTAGACGAGTATGCAGTTTTCTGCACAACCACACAATATGCATGCAAATGGTGCTTTTGGCAGAACGCCCGTGTGGATTTCTACCAAACGACGTGAAAAGGATGCCAATGCTGCTCTTTTTAGCACCCGCACATGGATTTGTGCCAAAACGCGTTTTAAGCATGAATGCGCAACTTTTGGTAGACGAGGATGCAGTTTTCTGCAAAACCACACGATATGCATGCAAATGGTGCTTTTGGCAGAACGCGCGTGTGGATTTCTACCAAACGACGTGAAAAGCATGCCAATGCTGCTCTTTTTAGAACCCGCACATGGATTTGTGCCAAAATGCGTTTTAAGCATGAATATGACACTTTTGGTAGACGAGGATGCAGTTTTCTGCAAAACCACACGATATGCATGCAAATGGTGCTTTTGGCAGAACGCGCGTGTGGATTTCTACCAAACGACGTGAAAAGCATGTCAATGCTGCTCTTTTTAGAACCCGCACACGGATTTGTGCCAAAACGTGTTTTAAGCATGAATATGACACTTTTGGTAGACGAGTATGCAGTTTTCTGCAAAACTACACGATATGCATGCAAATGGTGCTTTTTGCAGAACGCGCGTGTGGATTTCTACCAAACGACGTGAAAAGCATGCCAATGCTGCTCTTTTTAGCACCCGCACATGGATTTGTGCCAAAACGCGTTTTAAGCATGAATACGCAACTTTTGGTAGACGAGGATGCAGTTTTCTGCAAAACCACACGATATGCATGCAAATGACGCTTTTGGCAGAACGCGCGTGTGGATTTCTACCAAACGACGTGAAAAGCATGCCAATGCTTCTCTTTTTAGAACCCGCACATTGATTTGTGCCAAAACGCGTTTTAAGCATGAATATGACACTTTTGGTAGACGAGTATGCAGTTTTCTGCACAACCACACGATATGCATGCAAATGGTGCTTTTGGCAGAACGCCCGTGTGGATTTCTACCAAACGACGTGAAAAGCATGCCAATGCTGCTCTTTTTAGCACCCGCACATGGATTTGTGCCAAAACGCGTTTTAAGCATGAATACGCAACTTTTGGTAGACGAGGATGCAGTTTTCTGCAAAACCACACGATATGCATGCAAATGGTGCTTTTGGCAGAACGCGCGTGTGGATTTCTACCAAACGACGTGAAATGCATGCCAATGCTGCTCTTTTTAGAACCCGCACATGGATTTGTGCCAAAACGCGTTTTAAGCATGAATATGACACTTTTGGTAGACGAGTATGCAGTTTTCTGCAAAACTACACAATATGCATGCAAATGGTGCTTTTGGCAGAACGCGCGTGTGGATTTCTACCAAACGACGTGAAAAGCATGCCATTGCTGCTCTTTTTAGCACCCGCACATGGATTTGTGCCAAAACGCGTTTTAAGCATGAATATGACACTTTTGGTAGACGAGGATGCAGTTTTCTGCAAAACCACACGATATGCATGCAAATGACGCTTTTGGCAGAACGCGCGTGTGGATTTCTACCAAACGACGTGAAAAGCATGCCAATGCAGCTCTTTTTAGCACCCGCACATGGATTTGTGCCAAAACGCGTTTTAAGCATGAATACGCAACTTTTGGTAGACGAGGATGCAGTTTTCTGCAAAACCACACGATATGCATGCAAATGACGCTTTTGGCAGAACGCGCGTGTGGATTTCTACCAAACGACGTGAAAAGCATGCCAATGCAGCTCTTTTTAGCACCCGCACATGGATTTGTGCCAAAACGCGTTTTAAGCATGAATATGCAACTTTTGGTAGACGAGGATGCAGTTTTCTGCAAAACCACACGATATGCATGCAAATGGTGCTTTTGGCAGAACGCGCGTGTGGATTTCTACCAAACCACGTGAAAAGCATGCCAATGCTGCTCTTTTTAGAACCCGCACATCGATTTGTGGCAAAACGCGTTTTAAGCATGAATATGACACTTTTGGTAGACGAGTATGCAGTTTTCTGCACAACCACACGATATGCATGCAAATGGTGCTTTTGGCAGAACGCCCGTGTGGATTTCTACCAAACGACGTGAAAAGCATGCCAATGCAGCTCTTTTTAGAACCCGCACATGGATTTGTGCCAAAATGCGTTTTAAGCATGAATATGACACTTTTGGTAGACGAGGATGCAGTTTTCTGCAAAACCACACGATATGCATGCAAATGGTGCTTTTGGCAGAACGCGCGTGTGGATTTCTACCAAACGACGTGAAAAGCATGCCAATGCAGCTCTTTTTAGAACCCGCACATGGATTTGTGCCAAAATGCGTTTTAAGCATGAATATGACACTTTTGGTAGACGAGGATGCAGTTTTCTGCAAAACCACACGATATGCATGCAAATGGTGCTTTTGGCAGAACGCGCGTGTGGATTTCTACCAAACGACGTGAAAAGCATGCCAATGCTGCTCTTTTTAGAACCCGCACATGGATTTGTGCCAAAACGCGTTTTAAGCATGAATATGACACTTTAGGTAGACGAGGATGCAGTTTTCTGCAAAACCACACGATATGCATGCAAATGGTGCTTTTGGCAGAACGCGCGTGTGGATTTCTACCAAACGACGTGAAAAGCATGCCAATGCTGCTCTTTTTAGAACCCGCACATGGATTTGTGCCAAAATGCGTTTTAAGCATGAATATGACACTTTTGGTAGACGAGTATGCAGTTTTCTGCAAAACTACACGATATGCATGCAAATGGTGCTTTTGGCAGAACGCGCGTGTGGATTTCTACCAAACGACGTGAAAAGCATGCCAATGCTGCTCTTTTTAGAACCCGCACACGGATTTGTGCCAAAACGCGTTTTAAGCATGAATATGACACTTTTGGTAGACGAGTATGCAGTTTTCTGCAAAACTACACGATATGCATGCAAATGGTGCTTTTGGCAGAACGCGCGTGTGGATTTCTACCAAACGACGTGAAAAGCATGCCAATGCTGCTCTTTTTAGCACCCGCACATGGATTTGTGCCAAAACGCGTTTTAAGCATGAATACGCAACTTTTGGTAGACGAGGATGCAGTTTTCTGCAAAGCCACACGATATGCATGCAAATGACGCTTTTGGCAGAACGCGCGTGTGGATTTCTACCAAACGACGTGAAAAGCATGCCAATGCTTCTCTTTTTAGAACCCGCACATTGATTTGTGCCAAAACGCGTTTTAAGCATGAATATGACACTTTTGGTAGACGAGTATGCAGTTTTCTGCACAACCACACGATATGCATGCAAATGGTGCTTTTGGCAGAACGCCCGTGTGGATTTCTACCAAACGACGTGAAAAGCATGCCAATGCTGCTCTTTTTAGCACCGGCACATGGATTTGTGCCAAAACGCGTTTTAAGCATGAATACGCAACTTTTGGTAGACGAGGATGCAGTTTTCTGCAAAACCACACGATATGCATGCAAATGGTGCTTTTGGCAGAACGCGCGTGTGGATTTCTACCAAACGACGTGAAATGCATGCCAATGCTGCTCTTTTTAGAACCCGCACATGGATTTGTGCCAAAACGCGTTTTAAGCATGAATATGACACTTTTGGTAGCGAGTATGCAGTTTTCTGCAAAACTACACGATATGCATGCAAATGGTGCTTTTGGCAGAACGCGCGTGTGGATTTCTACCAACGACGTGAAAAAGCATGCCATTGCTGCTCTTTTAGCACCCGCACATGGATTTGTGCCAAAACGCGTTTTAAGCATGAATATGACACTTTTGGTAGACGAGTATGCAGTTTTCTGCAAAACTACACGATATGCATGCAAATGGTGCTTTTTGGCAGAACGCGCGTGTGGATTTCTACCAAACGACGTGAAAAGCATGCCATTGCTGCTCTTTTTAGCACCCGCACATGGATTTGTGCCAAAACGCGTTTTAAGCATGAATACGCAACTTTTGGTAGACGAGGATGCAGTTTTCTGCAAAACCACACGATATGCATGCAAATGACGCTTTTGGCAGAACGCGCGTGTGGATTTCTACCAAACGACGTGAAAAGCATGCCAATGCAGCTCTTTTTAGCACCCGCACATGGATTTGTGCCAAAACGCGTTTTAAGCATGAATATGCAACTTTTGGTAGACGAGGATGCAGTTTTCTGCAAAACCACACGATATGCATGCAAATGGTGCTTTTGGCAGAACGCGCGTGTGGATTTCTACCAAACACGTGAAAAGCATGCCAATGCTGCTCTTTTTAGAACCCGCACATCGATTTGTGGCAAAACGCGTTTTAAGCATGAATATGACACTTTTGGTAGACGAGTATGCAGTTTTCTGCACAACCACACGATATGCATGCAAATGGTGCTTTTGGCAGAACGCCCGTGTGGATTTCTACCAAACGACGTGAAAAGCATGCCAATGCAGCTCTTTTTAGAACCCGCACATGGATTTGTGCCAAAATGCGTTTTAAGCATGAATATGACACTTTTGGTAGACGAGGATGCAGTTTTCTGCAAAACCACACGATATGCATGCAAATGGTGCTTTTGGCAGAACGCGCGTGTGGATTTCTACCAAACGACGTGAAAAGCATGCCAATGCTGCTCTTTTTAGAACCCGCACATGGATTTGTGCCAAAACGCGTTTTAAGCATGAATATGACACTTTAGGTAGACGAGGATGCAGTTTTCTGCAAAACCACACGATATGCATGCAAATGGTGCTTTTGGCAGAACGCGCGTGTGGATTTCTACCAAACGACGTGAAAAGCATGCCAATGCTGCTCTTTTTAGAACCCGCACATGGATTTGTGCCAAAATGCGTTTTAAGCATGAATATGACACTTTTGGTAGACGAGTATGCAGTTTTCTGCAAAACTACACGATATGCATGCAAATGGTGCTTTTGGCAGAACGCGCGTGTGGATTTCTACCAAACGACGTGAAAAGCATGCCAATGCTGCTCTTTTTAGAACCCGCACACGGATTTGTGCCAAAACGCGTTTTAAGCATGAATATGACACTTTTGGTAGACGAGTATGCAGTTTTCTGCAAAACTACACGATATGCATGCAAATGGTGCTTTTGGCAGAACGCGCGTGTGGATTTCTACCAAACGACGTGAAAAGCATGCCAATGCTGCTCTTTTTAGCACCCGCACATGGATTTGTGCCAAAACGCGTTTTAAGCATGAATACGCAACTTTTGGTAGACGAGGATGCAGTTTTCTGCAAAACCACACGATATGCATGCAAATGACGCTTTTGGCAGAACGCGCGTGTGGATTTCTACCAAACGACGTGAAAAGCATGCCAATGCTGCTCTTTTTAGCACCCGCACATGGATTTGTGCCAAAACGCGTTTTAAGCATGAATATGCAACTTTTGGTAGACGAGGATGCAGTTTTCTGCAAAACCACACGATATGCATGCAAATGGTGCTTTTGGCAGAACGCGCGTGTGGATTTCTACCAAACGACGTGAAAAGCATGCCAATGCTGCTCTTTTTAGAACCCGCACATGGATTTGTGCCAAAACCCGTTTAAGCATGAATATGACACTTTTGGTAGACGAGGATGCAGTTTTCTGCAAAACCACACGATATGCATGCAAATGGTGCTTTTGGCAGAATGCGCGTGTGGATTTCTACCAAACGACGTGAAAAGCATGCCATTGCTGCTCTTTTTAGAACCCGCACATGGATTTGTGCCAAAACGCGTTTTAAGCATGAATATCACACTTTTGGTAGACGAGGATGCAGTTTTCTGCAAAACCACACGATATGCATGCAAATGGTGCTTTTGGCAGAACGCGCGTGTGGATTTCTACCAAACGACGTGAAAAGCATGCCAATGCTGCTCTTTTTAGAACCCGCACATGGATTTGTGCCAAAATGCGTTTTAAGCATGAATATGACACTTTTGGTAGACGAGGATGCAGTTTTCTGCAAAACACACGATATGCATGCAAATGGTGCTTTTGGCAGAACGCGCGTGTGGATTTCTACCAAACGACGTGAAAAGCATGCCAATGCTGCTCTTTTTAGAACCCGCACACGGATTTGTGCCAAAACGCGTTTTAAGCATGAATATGACACTTTTGGTAGACGAGTATGCAGTTTTCTGCAAAATTACACGATATGCATGCAAATGGTGCTTTTGGCAGAACGCGCGTGTGGATTTCTACCAAACGACGTGAAAAGCATGCCAATGCTGCTCTTTTTAGCACCCGCACATGGATTTGTGCCAAAACGCGTTTTAAGCATGAATACGCAACTTTTGGTAGACGAGGATGCAGTTTTCTGCAAAACCACACGATATGCATGCAAATGACGCTTTTGGCAGAACGCGCGTGTGGATTTCTACCAAACGACGTGAAAAGCATGCCAATGCTGCTCTTTTTAGAACCCGCACATTGATTTGTGCCAAAACGCGTTTTAAGCATGAATATGACACTTTTGGTAGACGAGTATGCAGTTTTCTGCACAACCACACGATATGCATGCAAATGGTGCTTTTGGCAGAACGACCGTGTGGATTTCTACCAAACGACGTGAAAAGCATGCCAATGCTGCTCTTTTTAGCACCCGCACATGGATTTGTGCCAAAACGCGTTTTAAGCATGAATACGCAACTTTTGGTAGACGAGGATGCAGTTTTCTGCAAAACCACACGATATGCATGCAAATGACGCTTTTGGCAGAACGCGCGTGTGGATTTCTACCAAACGACGTGAAAAGCATGCCAATGCTGCTCTTTTTAGCACCCGCACATGGATTTGTGCCAAAACGCGTTTTAAGCATGAATATGCAACTTTTGGTAGACGAGGATGCAGTTTTCTGCAAAACCACACGATATGCATGCAAATGGTGCTTTTGGCAGAACGCGCGTGTGGATTTCTACCAAACGACGTGAAAAGCATGCCAATGCTGCTCTTTTTAGAACCCGCACATGGATTTGTGCCAAAACCCGTTTTAAGCATGAATATGACACTTTTGGTAGACGAGGATGCAGTTTTCTGCAAAACCACACGATATGCATGCAAATGGTGCTTTTGGCAGAATGCGCGTGTGGATTTCTACCAAACGACGTGAAAAGCATGCCAATGCTGCTCTTTTTAGAACCCGCACATGGATTTGTGCCAAAACGCGTTTTAAGCATGAATATCACACTTTTGGTAGACGAGGATGCAGTTTTCTGCAAAACCACACGATATGCATGCAAATGGTGCTTTTGGCAGAACGCGCGTGTGGATTTCTACCAAACGACGTGAAAAGCATGCCAATGCTGCTCTTTTTAGAACCCGCACATGGATTTGTGCCAAAATGCGTTTTAAGCATGAATATGACACTTTTGGTAGACGAGGATGCAGTTTTCTGCAAAACCACACGATATGCATGCAAATGGTGCTTTTGGCAGAACGCGCGTGTGGATTTCTACCAAACGACGTGAAAAGCATGCCAATGCTGCTCTTTTTAGAACCCGCACACGGATTTGTGCCAAAACGCGTTTTAAGCATGAATATGACACTTTTGGTAGACGAGTATGCAGTTTTCTGCAAAACTACACGATATGCATGCAAATGGTGCTTTTGGCAGAACGCGCGTGTGGATTTCTACCAAACGACGTGAAAAGCATGCCAATGCTGCTCTTTTTAGCACCCGCACATGGATTTGTGCCAAAACGCATTTTAAGCATGAATACGCAACTTTTGGTAGACGAGGATGCAGTTTTCTGCAAAACCCCACGATATGCATGCAAATGACGCTTTTGGCAGAACGCGCGTGTGGATTTCTACCAAACGACGTGAAAAGCATGCCAATGCTGCTCTTTTTAGAACCCGCACATTGATTTGTGCCAAAACGCGTTTTAAGCATGAATATGACACTTTTGGTAGACGAGTATGCAGTTTTCTGCACAACCACACGATATGCATACAAATGGTGCTTTTGGCAGAACGCCCGTGTGGATTTCTACCAAACGACGTGAAAAGGCATGCCATTGCTGCTCTTTTTAGCACCCGCACATGGATTTGTGCCAAAACGCGTTTTAAGCATGAATACGCAACTTTTGGTAGACCGAGGATGCAGTTTTCTGCAAAACCACACGATATGCATGCAAAAGACGCTTTTGGCAGAACGCGCGTGTGGATTTCTACCAAACGACGTGAAAAGCATGCCAATGCTGCTCTTTTAGAACCCGCACATGGATTTGTGCCAAAACCCGTTTTAAGCATGAATATGACACTTTTGGTAGACGAGGATGCAGTTTTCTGCAAAACCACACGATATGCATGCAAATGGTGCTTTTGGCAGAATGCGCGTGTGGATTTCTACCAAACGACGTGAAAAGCATGCCAATGCTGCTCTTTTTAGAACCCGCACATGGATTTGTGCCAAAACGCGTTTTAAGCATGAATATCACACTTTTGGTAGACGAGGATGCAGTTTTCTGCAAAACCACACGATATGCATGCAAATGGTGCTTTTGGCAGAACGCGCGTGTGGATTTCTACCAAACGACGTGAAAAGCATGCCAATGCTGCTCTTTTTAGAACCCGCACATGGATTTGTGCCAAAATGCGTTTTAAGCATGAATATGACACTTTTGGTACACGAGGATGCAGTTTTCTGCAAAACCACACGATATGCATGCAAATGGTGCTTTTGGCAGAACGCGCGTGTGGATTTCTACCAAACGACGTGAAAAGCATGCCAATGCTGCTCTTTTTAGAACCCGCACACGGATTTGTGCCAAAACGCGTTTTAAGCATGAATATGACACTTTTGGTAGACGAGTATGCAGTTTTCTGCAAAACTAAACTACACGATATGCATGCAAATGGTGCTTTTGGCAGAACGCGCGTGTGGATTTCTACCAAACGACGTGAAAAGCATGCCATGCTGCTCTTTTTAGCACCCGCACATGGATTTGTGCCAAAACGCGTTTTAAGCATGAATACGCAACTTTTGGTAGACGAGGATGCAGTTTTCTGCAAAACCACACGATATGCATGCAAATGACGCTTTTGGCAGAACGCGCGTGTGGATTTCTACCAAACGACGTGAAAAGCATGCCAATGCTGCTCTTTTTAGAACCCGCACATTGATTTGTGCCAAAACGCGTTTTAAGCATGAATATGACACTTTGGTAGACGAGTATGCAGTTTTCTGCACAACCACACGATATGCATGCAAATGGTGCTTTTGGCAGAACGCCCGTGTGGATTTCTACCAAACGACGTGAAAAGCATGCCAATGCTGCTCTTTTTAGCACCCGCATATGGATTTGTGCCAAAACGCGTTTTAAGCATGAATACGCAACTTTTGGTAGACGAGGATGCAGTTTTCTGCAAAACCACACGATATGCATGCAAAAGACGCTTTTGGCAGAACGCGCGTGTGGATTTCTACCAAACGACGTGAAAAGCATGCCAATGCTGCTCTTTTTAGAACCCGCACATGGATTTGTGCCAAAACCCGTTTTAAGCATGAATATGACACTTTTGGTAGGACGAGGATGCAGTTTTCTGCAAAACCACACGATATGCATGCAAATGGTGCTTTTGGCAGAACGCGCGTGTGGATTTCTACCAAACGACGTGAAAAGCATGCCAATGCTGCTCTTTTTAGAACCCGCACA